>NC_046664.1:15237710-15244541 GCF_010883055.1 Belonocnema kinseyi | reverse complement strand
TCCAGAAATATTTTATTTAAAATTATTACTATTTTTGATTCAAAAAAAAAGCTGGGAAATTTTAAATGTTAAAAATAATTTTTGAAACTAATATCATATTGATGTATTTGTAATCAATAAAATATATTGATGAAAACTTCTAATTGTTAAAATTCGGGAAATTTCCAATTCGGATATTTTATAAATCGGCAATTTTATGTCGGGAATTTTATTATTCGGAAATTTTCCAATTCGGTAATATTATAAGCTGTCGTAAATCTTATTATTCGGGAATATTCCAATTCGGGAATTTTATAATTCTGAAATTTTATTATTCGAGAAATTTATTATTCGAGAATTTTACAATTCGGTATTTTTATTTTTTGGTAATTTTATTATTGGCGAATTTTATTTTTCGGCAATTTTCCAATTTGGTATTTTTATTTCTCGGTAATTTTATTATTAGTATATTTTATTATTTAGGAATTTTCCAAATCGGTATTTTTATTTTTCGACAATTTTATTATTCGCAAATTTGATTATTCGGGAATTTTCTAATTCGAGAATTTTGCTGTGTGGGGAATTTTATTTTTCGGGATTTTTCAGTCGTCCCAATTTTTATGAACTTCAACTAATTTTCGAAGACTGCAGAGGAATCAAAGAGATTTTGATGATTTAGTTTAAATTTTCAATCAATTTGAAAATATTGACAAAAAATTATTTAAAAATATTTTTAAGATTTTAAATGTGTGAAGGTTTGAAAATATTTTTCTGAATTATTAATGTATTTTAAAATATTTTAAGACATTTTACAAGATTTAAAGTTTTTTCTGAAGATTTAAAGCAAATTGATCAGATATTTTCGGAACTTTTTTTAGTTTAAAAGAATCCGGGAATTAGATTTAAATGATGTATTCAAAATATTAAATCAATATAATTAATAATATAATAATAATATAATAAAATATATGAAAAATAACAAATACATACATTTCAATATATTTTAAATGATATTATAAAATCTGTGAAGCATTTAAGTGGTTTAAGTTTCTTTTTTGGGTCTGAAGATTCAATCGATTTCCAAATATTTCAAAGAATATTGTAAAACATGTGAAATTTTGAAGTGGTTTAACATTTTATTTGGGGTATTTTAAGATATTTTTAGAGATCCCAAAGTATTTTAAAATATTTTATAAATAATAGAATCAGAAGATGGATTTAGATTCTAAAGATATTTCTAGACCCCGAAGTATTAATTTTTTTTTACTGATTATTAATTATTTCAAAATAGTTAAAGATATTTTTGAACATTTATTTTAAAAACAATATTTACAACATTATTTTTGCTATGAATTTTAAGGGATTTCATAAAATATTTATGAACTTCAACTAATTTTAGAACACTTTAAGCGAATCAAAGAGATTTAAATAACTGAGTCCAAACTTTCAATCGATGTCAAAATATTAATTAAAAAAAAAATTTAATTATTTAAAATATGTGAAGGTTTGAAGTAGTTTAACACTTTATATAGGGTATTTCAAACTTTTTTTAAAGATCCTAAAGTATTTAAAAATATTTTCTAAATCATCAATGTTTTTCAAAATATTTCAATATATTCTAAAAGATTTCAAGTTTTTAAAAAAGATTTTAAGTGTTTAACGAAAATTTTTGTCGACTTCATCTTAGTTCGAAAGACTTCAGGGAAATCAGAGAGATTTCAATGATTTAATCGAAATTTTAAATCAATTTAAAAATACTTTAAAGGATATTTTAAAATCTGTGAAGCTTTTAAGTAGTTTAACTTTTTTCGGACATTAAAAGACTTTTCCAGGAACCTAAAAGTACTTAAAAATATTTTTTGGATTACCAATACATTTGAAAATATTTAAAAATATTTTGACATATTTTACAACAAGACTTCAAGGGAAACAAAGAGATTTCAATAATTTAGTCTGATTTTTCAATCGGTTTCAAAATATTTTAAAGGACATTGTAAAAATATGTGAAAGTTTGAGGTTATTTCACAATTTATTTTGTGTTTTTTAAGATATCTTTAGAGATCTCGAAGCATTTAAAAATATTATATACTATGTATAGAATTAGAAGATGGATTTAGAATCATACAGATTTCATATATTTAGCCTGATTTTTTCTTAAGATTTTAAAGGGATTTAACATGACTTTGATGGGCATAACAATTTTTTAGAAGACTTGAAGTGGGTAAAAGAGATTTTCATAATTTAGTCTGATTTTCAATCGATTCAAAAATAAATTTTTTTTTTAATATTTGAAATATTTTCAAAATGTGAAGGTTTGAAGTGGTTTAACATTTTATTTAGGATATTTCAAGACATTTTAGATACTCCAAAGTACTCTAAAATATTTTCTGGATTATCAATATATTTCAAAATATTTCAAGAATTTTACAAAAATTCAAGGGGATTCACAAGATTTTTATGGACTTTGTCTTATTTCAAAACACGTCAGAAGAATCAGAAAGATTTCAATAATTAATTCCGATTTATAAATCGATTTTAAGATATTTTAAAGGATATTGTAGGGTATGTACAATTTTTAAGTGGTTTAACTTTTTTTTTGATATTTCAAATTTTTCTAGAGACTTCAAAGTATTTAAAAATATTTTATGGTTTATTAATTATTTTTAAATATTTTAATAGACTTTAACTAATTTTAGAAGACTTCGAGCAAATCAGAGAGATTTCAATGACTTATTCCGAATTTTTAATATATTTCAAAATATTGTAAAGGATAAAGCAGGTCAAGGTTTTAGGTGGTTTAACTTTTATTATTAAGTCTTTCAAGTTATTTTTAGAGAATCCAAAGTATTTAAAAATATTTTCTGGATTATAAATTTATTTCAAAATATTTTAAGATATATTTTGCAAGATTTCTTGTTTTTACAAAAAATTTCAAGTAGTTTCCCAAAATTTTTATGGACTTCAGATTATTTTCTAAAATTTTAGGAGAATCTGACAGATTTCAATAATTTATTGTTAATTAGTAATCGATTTCATAATATTTTTTAGTTCATTAAAAAACATGTAAAGGCTTTAAGTAGTCTAATTTTTTTTCTCCACATTTCGAAATGTTTCAGGATATTTTATACGATTTAAAATTTTTTCTTCAGAATTTGAGAGATGCCACAAGATATTTATGAGCTTTGATTTTATTGTAAAAGAATTTAAGGAAACCAAAGATATTTAAATGATTTAGACTTAATTTTCAATCGATTTTAGAATATTTTAAAGAGCATGTTCGAACATGTGAAAGTTTTAAATGTTTTAAAATTTTATTTTCGATATGTCAAGATTTTTCTAGAGGCCCTAAAGTATTTAACAATATTTTCTGGGTCATCAATGTGTTTCAAAATATTTCAAGATATTTTACAAAATTGGAAGTTTTTTCTAAATTAATTTTAGAGGTCTTCAAGGGAATCAGGGAGATTTTAATAATTTGTTCTGAATTTTGAATCAATTTAAAAATATTATAAAGGAATAAAACAGGTGATAGTTTGGAGTGGTTATAAATTTTGTTTGGGTATTTCAGGATATTTCTAAAAATCTTTATAAAAACATTTATAAAAACATTTATAAAAATTTTAGAGAATTTCTAGGGATTGTAAAATATTTTAAAATATTTTCAGTAATTATAGCAGGTTAAATAAATTATAAGACATTTAAAATTATTTAAAGAGATTTCAACTAAATATATAGGATTCGACGCGCTTTGAAAAACTTGCAATTTATTATAACAGACCTTACATTTTTTTAAGTTCCTCAACTTGTAAATTATTTCAAAATATTTCATAGAGTTTCAGCGAATTTATAAGATTTCAAGAACTTTAAAAATATTCCAAGGTATTAAACAAATTTTTAAAAGTTTACATTTTTTGAAAAGTTCAAAAGCTTCCACAAATTATTTGAAGATAAAGAAAATATTTATTTGTATTGTTTTCATAAGATCTGATACATTAAAAAAAAATAATAATGATAAAATTAATGTAAACAAATTAATTTTACATATTAAAGATATGCGCTCTGAATCGATAAAATTTAAAAGGAATGTGGAAGTGAGAAAAAATGAAAAGCTAGCCGGAAGAATTGGTTTCAAGGATGAAAACATTATTCTGCCGATAAGTTCTTGAAGGATAAGGACAGCACTCATTGCATTTGAAATATCCGTAATGCAAAAATATCTCATCGACTGAGAATCAGTTCTGCATTCGTGAATTCAATTTTAATTATAGAATCGGTGTCACAGAAAGAGGAAAATAAAAATAAAATGAATATAATTTCAAAGGTCGACAAACTGGATAGAGGAAAAATAAATCGACGAATAGAAAAAATATTATTCTGATTTGAAAGCTAATTTTGTCAACAAATAATTTCTGAACGAAATAATATTTTTATTGAAGTTTCAAAACTGAGCATTCGAAGACATTTTAGACATTTTTTTAAACAAAAGTCATTAAGTTTCTACGAATATTTTAACTACGTAAATCTAAAGAAATTTGAAGGTTAACAAAATAATTTCTAAAACGAAAGATTATATTTTTTAACTGTCAATTAATCTTTGCAGTGAATATTCACCAACTTTAGTTGAATTTGTTATACTCTTGAAAAATTTTGTTTGTTTAAAAATGTATGTTTTTGATTGAAAAATTTACTACTTCATTTTTTATTAGCAAATTATCTTGTTATTAGAAGAGTCATATAAACAATTTTAAGACATTGTTTGAAAATACGTTCTTTTTGGTTGAAAATTAATTTTTTAACCGAAAAATTTACTATTCTATTTGCGGCTGAAAATTAGTCTTCTTAATCAAAAAATTATTTTTTTTTTTGTAGAAATTTGATCTTTTTAATAAAAAATGCAACTATTTCTGATTGAAACTTAATTCTTTTTGTTTGAAAACTCTACTATTATATTTTTAAAGTGATTATTTTTAGTGTTAAATTTAATTATTTAGTTAAAATGAACATTTTTTCTTGAAAATTCACATCATCTGGTTGAAAATTCATTTCTTTCGCTTTTTTTTGGTAGAAACAGTATTTTGTGATAAATTTTTCTTGTATAAAAATCGACTTTTAACTACAAATTTACTATTTAAGTCAAGGGTTCATCTTTTTTAAAATGTCAATTTATGTCTATAACTTAAAATTTACCTATTTCGATAAAAATTTATTTTTTACTTGAAAATTAATTTTGTCAATTACAAATTTAACTATTCCACATTTTGTTATAAAATTTATCTTTTTATTGAAAATTTGACTATTTAGTGCAAATTTTATTTTTAGTTGATAATTGAACTTTATAATTGAATTATTTATTTTAGATTGAAAAATTGAAATCCTTTTGGTTTGAAATATCAAATATTACATTTTTCGTTGAGAATTCATAATTCTTGTTTAAAAAATCAACTGTTGGATTGAAAGTAAAACACCTTTGTTAAAAATAAATTTCTTCCTTTAAGATTCATAATTTTATTTTGAAAATTAATTTTTTTCTTCTAGGTAAAAAATCAAACAATTTATATTTTAAATAATTTTTTTTTTAGTTGAAAAGTCTACTATTATGTTTTTCAAGTATTTTTTGTAATAACAATATAACTATGAAGTTTAAATTTAATTTTTTGTTTGGAAATTCACATCAAACGGTAAAAATTTAAATATGTGGTGAAAAATTCATCTTTTTAGTCTTTCTAAGTAAAAATCGAAATATTTTATTATTCTTTTATTTTTGTGAAAATCGGTTTTTGACAGAGAATTAACTATTTAATTATAAAGTTCGTTAGTTGAAAATTTAACTTTTCCTTACAAATTTTCTCTTGTGGTTAAAAACTCTACTAATTGATTTAAGATTGAACTATTTTGTTAAAACTTCGTTTTTTCGGATGTGAAAATTTATCTTTTTTATTTGAAATTTCTGATATTAAATTTTTTTATTGAGAATTTCTCTTTTTTTGGATGAAGATTCAACAACTTATTTGAAAGATGAACTAATTTGTTAATTTTCAATTTTATGGGTTAAAGATTCAACTATTTTCTTTGAAAGTTTTTTTCTATTTGAAAATTAATCTCTTTAACGGAAAATAACAAATATTCTACTTTTGGTTAAACATTTATATCTTTTTGGATTTAAAATTGAACTGCTTCGTTGAGAATTTATATATTTTTAATTAAAAAATTAAACTACTATTTGTTGAAAACTTATGCATTTTATTGAAAATTGATTAATTTCAAAAACATTTTTCGTTGTTATTGGAATGATGTGAATCTTTCAGATCCGGAAGTAAACAAATCTGAAAAAAACTGTTAGAAAGAAAAATAAGAATTTCCGGAGCCATCGTAGAATTCGAATTTTTCCCTACCTTTAAATTAAAAACTTTCGGAAAAATTACTTGGTTTTAAATAATTTTTAATCCACAACCGAGGATTATTTTGATCTAATGTTAATATTAATCATTCTGATATGCAAGAGTTTAAAATCCCGCGGTTTACTGAGGAAATTATTATAATTTCTTTAATTAATTTTCAAACTTTTAAATGAAAAGGCTGGATTCAAATTATAAGTTAAATCTTTCAATTAAATTGCAATCATTCGTCTCGATTCCTAGAAGGTATAATATTAGAATTGGAATGAAAGTTTTGATTATTGCCATAAATGCAGAAAGTGCACCTATAGGTGAAAGTGGATTGTGATTAATACATAAAATCGCACTTAAGTGAGATTTTGTTATTAATGCAAAATAAAAATATTTATTTGCATGTGTATACGTACGTTTGATGATAATTCATAAATCCCAAAGCATTTACACATATATACATATG
>NC_046664.1:15191030-15237610 GCF_010883055.1 Belonocnema kinseyi | reverse complement strand
CGTATTTGCATATATGCATACATGCATATACACATATATACATTCTTATATGTTTTCATATGTACATTTGCGTATATATACATATATACCTATATGCATATAACACACACACACACATAGATGCATATACATATATTTATACACTTGAGTTCTCAAGGCGGTTTATTTATTGCTCGGACGACATTTGCATCATGAATGCAATATTATATCTACGAGTGCACCACACTTGAAAATATTTCTATTTGGATTCCAACTGTTGTACCTGAAGGAAAAATCTTGTAAAAATTGTATCCATTCAAAGAGAGTCAATAGAATCGTGCATTGATATTGGAAAAACGTGATCTTTTGCTTCTTACATTCTCTTATGTTAATGTAATTTGCCTACTTTCAGAAAAGATGAGCTTCTGACATTTATGAATTCCGCTTTTTCCCCTCCCAACACTTCAATCCTCGCTTTCCCTCTCCCTAAATCGTCCATTTTATACTTCCCCTTCTCCTCATTTTCTTGGCGAACACTCCCCTTCCGCCACTTTCTTTACTTAGTCTTCATTTTCCCTCTTCTACTCACTAAATGTAAATTAGCCCTCCCCCCACTTTCCCTAACATTATTTCTCTGCCTTCTCCACCCCGATACTTTCCCTAACTTCCGCTTCTCTAATTTGTTCTCACTTTTCTTAACTCCTTATTTACTTATTTCCTTCATTTTTCCTCCCTTACCTTTTCTTTTTATTTCCACTTTAAATAGCACGAGAATTCTGGATTAATCTGAAAAATCTCTATCCCTTCCACACGCTACTCCTTTCCCCTACCGAGTGAGTCACGCCTACCCCGAAAGGGAAATGGTTTAATGGTGTAATAATAATAATATTGTCTTGATAGTCTCTTCACTCACTTTCCATACTTCTCTCTCCTTATTCCCGCTCACTTTCGATACTTCTCCTTTTCTCATTTTCTACCACTTTTCGTACTTCTTCTCTTCTCATTTCCCTTTATTTACAGTTGCTTAATTTTTATGTAATTCCTCCACTAACTTTTCGTAGCCTCCCTTGCCTCTCTTAACTCATCACTTCCCTTATAGCCCCATTTCACCTCACTTTCTCTATTTTTCGTTTTCTCAATTCCTATATTTCCCTCCCTTGATTTTCATTTACTTTCACTACTTCCCCTCTCCTTATTTTACGCCTTTAGCCATACTTCTTTTCCCCTCATTTTCTTTCTCTTTCACTACTACCTCTCACTTCCTCTACTTCCGTACCCTCGATTTTTCGCTACTTTTTCCACTATTCGTTCGCGACTTTTTCCACTTTTTTCACCTAGTTTTACTCATATATCCTTATCTCATAGCTCATTACTCCTTAATTTTCCTACTTCCTCTACCCTATTTTCTTTTACTACCACATCTCTCATTTTCACTTAATTTCGCTTTTCCCCTCAATTTTTTCTTAATCTCTCACTTGTTTCATCCCTTTATTTTCCCTTACTTTCCCTATTTTCCCTCACTTTATCTATTTTTTCTTTCCTAACTTTCCTTATTATCTCCCCTTAATTCCCCTTTCATCATTTCTCGTAATTCTTCTCCCCGAATTTCCCCTCTTACTTCTAATACTCTTATTTATACTTCTTTCCCTTATCTTCTTATTTCTTTTATTTGCACTTTCTTCTTTTTTCCTTTATTACCCCTTAATGTCTTTATTTTTTATTACTTCCACTCCCTTAATTTTCATTTACTTTCTGCACGCAGTTTTTTCCTTTGTTGCGCCTACTTCTCTTATTACCTCATTTTCGGTCAATTGATGTATTTTTCCTTCCCACACTTTCCATATTTCACTCCTCTAATTTCCCCTCACTTTCTTTACTTTCCCTCTCCTCATTTTTTTACGTCCTTCTATATTTTCTCCCCCCATTTCCTCTGTCTTCGCTACTACTACTCGTATGATTACTTCTCACATTCTCCAATTCCCTTCCAAAATTTTGCATTATTTCTCCTACTTACCCTCCCCAACAACCCATACTCTTCCACCCCTTATTTTTCTTATGTATAGTAATCCTCTTTCTTCATTTATCCCCACTTACACTAATTTTTCTTCCCACTTCTTCAGTTCGCCCTACTCCATTTACTTTCTGTATTCGAATTCCCTTTACTACAATTCACATTATTATTATTCTCTCCCTCTTTCTGACTCCTTATTTCTCCTTACTTTACCTATTTCCAAACAATGAATTTTCACTTCTTCCCTAATCTATTCATAAAAAGTAGTATTTTATTAAAATTAAATACACTGAATATGAATAATTTCAAATTAAGGCCATGTGAGGAGTGTGTCACGTAACTAGATTCCTACTTTACCGACATCTTTTTAATTTCCCAACTTATTTTCACACGAAGTGCCACAACGAGTTGAAAATTTTGGATACTGAATAAGAAGCACTAATAAAGGTGTGTATGTTCCCAAATTTTTTATAATTATGAAAAAAGCAACAACAAACAAATTATTTACAAAAGAAACTTTTTTTATAATTATCAAACTTTAGGAACAGACCCACCTTTCTTAGTGCTTCTTATTTAGTATGACAAATTTTTAACTCGATGTGGCACTTCGTTTCATAATAAGTTAGAAAGTAAAAAAAAACGTCGGTAAGGTAGGAATTTGGTGACGTGACCCACTCACCACATTGCTTTAATTCGAAATAAAATAAATAATTAAACTTTATTTTATTTTATTTTATTAAATTTTCCAGCAGTAAATGCAGGCGTTAAGCTTGTTTAGATCCCTGGGATTTTATTTTCTAATCTTAAAAACATAAACTGTTTAAAAATGCATAATACCAAATTTTTAAGCATGGCAAATATTTTTTAATTTTAATTAGTGATATTTTATAAATCTTTTATCGATTGGTGTTTATATTTGGAAAACTCATTATGAAAACTGGATAATTTAAAATTTTCGCATTTTAAACATCTATTCATAAATTGTCTAATGTTACGAAAAAATATTTTTATTTCAAACCCTATTAATTTTAAAACTATCTAGTATTGAAAGCAGTATTGAATAAAAATGTTTAAATGCACAAACTACAACCATAAGACTCAACTATAAAAATTTAAAAATTAAATGCTGAAAAATAGAACAAGATTAAACAAAACTTGAAAAAATTCAAATTACTGAATAAAAAAATACCATTTTCTCATTTTGTGTTTGGCCTCTAAGAAAAGATTTTTCTGTTTTTTTTGAGAAAGTTAAGTTTTTCAGATAAACATGAATTTTTAAATTGATAAAAAAAATTGAAAATTCGGATACTTTAAAATTATAAAATTTTTTCAAAATGAAATATTTCATTAGAAACATATTTCCTTTTTAGTTGAAAACTGGTAAGTTCTTGTTAGAATATAAAGTAATCAATCTTTTAATGAGAATTTATATTTTTTGGTTACAAATTAAGTTTTTTAACTGCAAATTTAAATATTTCATGTTTGGTAGAAAATGAAGCGTTCTTATTTGAAAAATCAACTATTAAATTTTTTATTGAGAATTCCTCCTTGCTAGTAAAAAGCTATTTTTTTGGAAATGTCGAAAGGACTAAAAGTAGTATCTATTTAAAGTTTGTTTAAATGTAAAAATTAAATTCTACTGTGTACATTTTTAAATTAAATCCTGACAAAAGAAACAGTTTTGAATGGACCATTTAAAGAAATATTGGACATTTATTTTAAGAGATTAATTTTTTTTTGCTTTTGGATTTTTTGAATTTAAGTGAAACCCTCTATCGAAAGTTTATGGAAAAAATTTATATAAAATTGGTACAAGGATATTAAAAAAAAGAGGTAGTATCCTTTAAAATTTGAACTAAACTTGTATTTTTATAAACTTGCTTTTCAGATGCAAAATAAAATATAATATCAAAATTGTACAAATAAAACCCGAAACAATTAATTTGATTTAATAAATAGTAAAACTAATTAGTTTTCTTTTATTTGTGATCTTAATTAATAATTATCGACTGTATGTTGCATTATCCAATGGGGGGGGGGGGGTTATCCTAATATTAATATGAAAAATGATGAATTATGCAGAAAATATTACAATAGGAACGTAAAATTCTTGGGAAGAGGAATATTTGTGGTAATTATTAGTATCGATTCACTCAATAGTTTTTCTATTTATGGAACTATTCTGAAAACTTAAGAAAAAATTTAGTGAAGAAATTAGTTACGTGAGACTCCATATGTATATTTTATAGTTATTAGGCTCCTTTTTCTGGTTTAATTTTACCTCTAAAATAAGTAATATAATTATCGCGAAAATAAGGAAAGCAGTATAGTAATTTTCACAACTATGTATTTTTCTATACGTAGTTTATGATCTAAAACTGCGAAATTATAATCATTTTAATTATCAAAGAATTTCTCGATTTTTCAAATAGATAGCTAGAATTTAATATGTTTTTAAGCAACTTGTTATTAAAAAGTGAATGGACTATAGATATTATTTTTTAGAAAAATCTTCAGTTCAAGAACAATGAAATTTTTTGAAGAAATGAGACTCATGAGAAAGTTGATTTTTATTGTCGGTGATTAAAAAAATTTGTTTCTATTTGGATTCACGTTTTTTTCTGTGCTCTAATTTAATTTTGAAAAATATTCTCTGTTGGAAAAAAGACTTGAAAATAAACATTCTTACGAGATCAATATTTATTATTTATATATTTTTTTAACTGATGCAATCCATAATTTTATATCTGAAAATATATAACAGTTTATAAAGAGAAACTTCGGAACAAAATTATTTGTTACATTTTTTTGTAAAAGTATTAAGTTTGTTTCTAATTATTTGTACAGAAAATGTCGTTGCAATTAACAAAAAAATGGCCTAGAAACTAGTTTAATTTTCAAAAAAATAATTGAATATTTTAAATAATTTTTGAATTTTTAACAAAAATTGTATTTCTGTAAAAATAGTACAATTTTTAAAGAAAAACATTAAACTTGAACCAAAAGCAAACGCATTTTCAATATAGAAAGTTGAAAAATTTATTAAGAAGGACGAATATTTAACAAAATATTTGAATTTTGGTCAAAAAAATACTTTACCAAAATAGTTGAATTTCTATCTAAATAATTAAAATATCAACAAATTAGTGGAACTTCTAACAAAATAGCCTAATTAATAATCCCCCAAGATTAATTTTCGATAAAAATGGAAATTTTTAACAAAACGCATTAAATTGATACGGAATAGTTTAATTTTCAATTAAAAAGGATTAATTATCTTACAAAAAATATGAAATCTCAAAAAAAAGAGTTCAGTTTTATAGCAGAAAGCTAAATTAAAAAAACAAAATTTTGTTTAAACCGAAAAAAATGAAATTTTTATTTAAAAAATTAGATTCTAATAATAAATAAATAAATTCTCAACAAAATATATGAACATTCAACAAAATTTTTGAGATTTTAAGCCAAAAAGATTGATTACTTACACAGTTGAATTTTGATTCCAAAAATATTATTTTTTAATAAAAAAGTTAGTTTTCTACCAACTAGTTAAATTTCAAAATAAATAGTTTAATTTTTAATTAAGAAGTTAAACTTTTCACCCAGAAAGGACAAATTTCCTACCAAGATTAAAGTTTTACAAAGACAATTTTTGTACGAAATATATAAATTTGTAACCAAATTGTTGAATTTTGAACTAGAAAAGATCAATTTTAAAACATAAATATAATAGTTACATACTCGGTTGAAAAGTAATTCTCGCAAAGAAAAAACGAATTTTAACAAAATAGTTACATTTTCAAACAAACATGTGAATTTTGAACTAGAAAATTCCAATATTTAACGAAAATAGTTAAATTTTCAACCAAAGAGTTCAATTTCGAAACGAAAATATTTTTTCCACCACCAAAATTAATTTTCTACCACAAAAGAGAATTTTCAACATATTATAGGATTTTTTACCCAAGTAGCTGCATTTTTAAATAAAAAGAACAATTTTAATTATACTTCTCTACCCCCTCCCCAATCACTGTCACAAAAATATTAATAAAATAAAAAATTTTAAATAATTAAAATTTTAAAAAAACGACATTAGTTAAGAAAAAAATTACAAACAAAAAATGTTCAAACAAACAAGATCTTTAAATTTTTCATTAACAATTATTATATATAGCACGAGTAGATTTTCTTCAAAACGTAAAAAATAAGATTGAAAATAAAAAATAATAATTTTTGGAAAAACTACACTTCTTATGAAAATATATTTAAAATAAAAAATGAACTGGTTGGGAAAACAACAAAATCTACAATAACATTTTATTTTTAAAAATCTGTTGCCTAAATTTTATCTAAAAATTTGTTTCAACCAAATTATATCACACTTATTTCTTCGTGCTTCTGTATTTTGATTGATTTGATTTGATATTTTTCGAATTTGATTTCAAAAACAATTTTCGGATACCGATTTCGAATCGTTTTAAAATTTATTTAGAATTATAAAAGATATAAACTTAAAATTTGTGTGTTAATTTCAAATTTGGAAATTAAAATATTTATTATTCTGGTTTATAAATTTGTACTAAAGTTTGTTTCAAAATGCGTCTTAAAAAGTAAGATGCTTGCTAAAGCAAATTTGTGAGGCACTTTTCACAAATTCTAATTTATGTTTAGTTTGGAGGAAAAAAATAGGCTTGATTTATAGTTTGTAAGGATCTAACTTCATTTGATTAACATTTAAAAAGGATTTAATTTGGATGCGTCGTTAGGAATTGATTTAATTACATGAATTATATAATTTCGGGAAACTTAAATTGGGAATCGAAAACCACAAAAAACTGATGAAATCTGTGAAAAAATTGGATGAAATTTAATTATATAAGGGAATTCTACTTTTGGTTTAATTTAATTGGTAACTGTTAAATCATAATCGAATTGTAACTTCTGAGAAGCAATTAATTATTGATTCTATATTATCAAATTCTTATTAATTTATATTTTGTCAACTGATTCTGCGTGTGAAAAAGGCTATCTAATAAAATTTTTATTTTAAGAAAAATAAAAAGGGTGATTAATTAAAAAGGATATGAATACTTTTAAATCAGGCTATGAAACTCTTTTGTCGTTTTTGCTGAATTTTAAAGTTGATTTTTAATAAAAATTGACAGCAAAACTTTGACGTGCAATTTTTAAATAAAAAATATTGAAATTTAACAACATGTGGTTAAATTTTGAATATTTATATTGAATATTATATTTTGAATAAGGCAGTTGAATATTTAAAATAATAGTATTTGAATCTTCAACCCAAAAGGATTAATTTTTAGACCATAGTTTATTTTTCAAATGGGAATTATTCCACCAAAGAAGATCAATTTTTAATCCGGAAGGACGATTTTTTAAATAATTTTCGAAAAAATTTGATCTTTAACAAAAACTTTAAATTTTAAAAAAATAGTTAAATTTCTAACGAAATGGTTTAAATTTCACAAAATACTGTATTTGTAAATCACTAGTTTAATTTTTATCAAAATAGTTAAATTTTTGACCTAAAAAGTTGAATTTTTGCGCCCAAAAGACGAATTTTTAAAAGACAGAATTTTCTATCAGTTAAATTCAATCAAAAAAGATGAATTTTTAACAAAATAGTTGAATCGTCAACCGAAATGTATTAACTTTTAACCGAGTTTCTATAAAAAATATGAATTTTCAACCAAAAAATTTATTTTAAACCAAGTAAAGGTATTTTCTACGCACAAAAAAATATACTTTTCAACAAAGAGTTTCACTTTGAAACCTAAAAGAAAGATTTTCAAGGAAAAAGTTAAATTTTTAAAACAAAAATATAATTTTTAACTAAAATGTTAATTTTCTACTAAACAGTTGATTTTGAAACCAAAAACGGTCAATTTTCCGCCATAAATGAAATGATTAAACAATTAGTAAAAGAGATAGATTTTCGTCTGAAAAAAGAATTTTCAAAACATTACATGAATCTTCAAATAGTTTTAAATTTTATCAACTAATAAAATGAATTTCGATCAAAAGAGTTAAAATTAAACCAATTAGTTAAATTCTCAGTGAAGAATATTAATTTTCTACCAAAAAGATTAATTTATAATAAAATAAATCAGTATTCACACAAATAGGTAGATTTTCAAATAAAAAAGATCATTTTTCACACAAAAATAGTTTAGTGAAATTTGCAGTTGACAAAATTAATCTTCAACTAAAAAAAAATAATTTACAACCAAATATTTGAATCTTTAAGTAGTCGAATTTTAAACAAAAAACGAAATTTGTTGGTTGAAAATTAATCTACTCGGATAGATATTGGCATACTTTGTTAAAAATTAACATAATTGGTAAAAAATTCAACTATTTGATTATAAGTTAACCTACTTTGCTGAAAAATCAACAATTTTATTGAAAAGTAATTCTATTTAGTTGAAAATTTCTGGTGAATCTATACGCCTCACAGTGGGTCAAAAAAACGTCCGTCGACAAATTGAATTGCAAAAAGATGCCCAATAGCAATGCAAATGTTAAAAAATTATTGAATTTGTTGTAAAAAAGAATATTCTTAAAAAATTATGAAATTTTTCTGAAATAATCATGAGGTTCCTAATTTTTAAAAATGGATATCGAAAAAAACGAATTTTTCTGGCGACAAATGTCTAAATGATGCCTTTGATTATTAAATCTGGTTATAATATTAACAAGAACAGTCTTAAGAGAAGTTTTTTCATTCAAAGTTCTTGCAAAATAACTCAAAAAAATGTTAAATTATTGAAAATTATAGAAAACGAATTTTCAACAAATAATTTGTTTATGCAATTTTTTTCATTTTACCACAATGAAATTATTATTATTATTATTATTATTATTATTACACCATTAAGCCATTTCCCTTTCGGGGTAGGATAACTTCAGATAATGTAAGTCTATGAAACGTTTGTAATTACAATTATTTTTCTATTATTGACGAGCACGGGAAACGTTAAACAGAAAAAATTTCCATTTTTTCGTTATATTTATTTATTCAGAAGAAAATTAAAAAATTAAATTAAACATCAGATTAGACAAAATTCTTAAAAAATTTAGCAGCTTTAAAAACAAAACAACATTCAAATCGGTTCACAGGTTTAGCTCTAACCGTATTTTTAACCAAAAAATCGACTTTTTAATAATGTTATAAATTAATTAATCAAAATAGTCATATTTCATGATTTGCAATGATTAGCCAATTTTGACCCATAGATTTTGTATAATGTATCTCAGATAATGATTATTTTTAAAGATATTTCGCATTGATTCTGAAAAAAATTAAACCTATTCATGAAAAAATGGTCAAAATGTGTATTTGTTTATAAAAATCGTTTAAATAATTATCATTTTCTGTCACTATTAAAAATATGATAGCATAGATTATTCGGCAAGAGAATTCAAATTAATTACGCAACACAATCAAGCCTATTAATGAAAAAAATGGTCAAAATGCGCATTTAATTTTAGAAATTGTTTAAATAATTAACATTTTTTCGGGTCCCTATGAAAAATATGAAAGCAAGGTGTCTTAAGAAAAACTTTTTAAGTTGAGTCCGTAAAAAAAATGAATCCTTTTTATCACAAAATGGTCAAAATGTGCATTTGTTTATAAGAATTGTTTAAATAATTCATATTTTTTGGTCATTATAAAAAACATGATAGCAAGGAATTTTAGGCTAAAAATTTTAAGTTGATTCTGCCAAAAAAATCAAGTTTTTTCATAAAAAATGGGCCAAATGTGCATTTGTTTATACAAAATTGCTTAAATAATAAACATTTATTAATCACTAGGAAAAATATGATAGTAAGGAGTCTTAGGTAAAACATTTTAAGTTGATTCTACAAAAAAATCAAGTCGTTTCATTATGAAATGGTCAAAATGTGAATTTGTTTATAAAAATTGTTTAAATAATCAAAATTTTTTGGTCACTATGAAAAATATGATTGCAAGGAATCTCAAGAAAAAAATTGTAAGTTGATTCCGCAAAAAAAATCAAGCCTTTTCATAAAAAAAAGTGTCAAAATGTGCATTTGTTTATAAAACTTTTTTGAATAATTGGCAAACATTATCTATTCTTAACTTATTGTAAGCGCACATCATTATCTGAGATAGTTTATACAAAACCTATGGGTCGAAATTAGCTAATCACTGCAAATCAGGAAAAAATGACTTTTGTTAATTACCAGAGAGTGGACGAGCGTAGTCTGAAGTTGCGCATGGAGCGTAGCCTCGGCTCCCTCGTTGCGGAGAACCGTCGCATGGGGAGAAGTGGTGGGGAGCCGCGCGAACATTTGAATGCCTGTGGCCGTGGTAAGCAGACAACACTGAGTAGAATGAAAATAAAATATAGCGACAAACGATACGTTGTCATCAATGCAAGCACAGTGTGCCCCTGGACCTGGCAATCGGAAATTGACAGTGATTTTATTTTTTGACCGGGAATTTTACAAATTTTTAGAAAATAAATCTGTCCAGCTTTGACTTCAACCGTGTTTTAAATAATTAGATAGATTTTTTTATATTTTTTAATTATGATATTATTCAGATTATAATGCGTAATTCGAAAATCTTTCACTTTAAATATGTTCTATTATAATTTTTAAGCGTAAAGTTTTATTTAAATAATTTTAAAATGTAGTTTTAAAGAATACGAAGATTAAAAATTAGAATGTTTGAAATAGATGGTTTGAGATAAAAAAACAATTTTAGTCGATAAAATTTAAATATAAAATAATTAATCATTTTTTAATTTAAATGTAATTTCAGTATTAAATAGTAAGTAATAATTGATTTTACAAGACGATTCGGAATCAGTTCGTAATTTTAGAATTTCCAGATTTAAACTTTAAAAATAGAACTGTTTACATTTGAAAGTCTTATTAGTTACATAAATGTAAACATCCGATTGAAACTTTATAAACTATTTTTAATTTAAAAATAACTTCAAATAATGTATTCGTAATTAAAGGCTTTAATTAAATTTCAAATATTGTTTCAGTTTAAAATATTGCATTTTATACCATTCAATTTGAAACTTTTTAATTTAGAAAAATAACAATGATCTAATATGTAGAAATATCTGCGTGTTCATTTAAAATCCGTAACTGCAAATTAAATACACAAAACTGAACGAAAACCTAAAGTTTGAACGTTACAATTTTTATAAAACTATTTAAAAAAATTTAATTTGTAACTCAAATTGTTGAATTGTTATGTATAAATAACCATTTAACACCTACTGTCATTTTCAAAAATTGAAGGAATTTCAAGAAATGTATAAAAGTTTTGACAAAAATTCAAAATTAATTAAATATCTGATATGATTTCAAATATCTTCGAAGATTGTTAAAAATTCTGAAGGGCCTTAAAAGAATAAAACGCATTTCCTTCAAGTTCGTAAGAAAATTGAAAATGATTCTTTATTTTGAAAAATTAATTCAAGAGAATGTTCAAAAAGATTTAGAAAGATTTGCGAAACTTTGAAAAATGAATGTGGAAGATTTTAAGCCTTTTTTTTAATTTGGCATAATTTTTTAAAAGATTTAGGAAAAATGCGAATCATTTTAAAAGATATTTCGAAGTTCTTAAATGCTTTAAACCTCAAGAAATTGAATTTCAACAATGGCTGATAAAACATTGTTATCTGACATTTAATTTGAAATTATTTTTCGGCTCCGATTCATTTTATTTCAGGGGTACCGTGTTAATTAACTTTTTTATTTATTCACCGGGAATTTTATACATTTTTTCAGACCTAAAAATATAAATCCACGTCATCATTTTCAATGCTCTGAATTAAAGAATCAATCAATGATTAAAATTTTTTTTTACATTATACCATTTTAGGGAATTTTAAACTAGAAACATTAAAATTGAACAATGAAATTTTTTTATAAACTGAACACTTCTTAAATTAAAAGTTATATTATTCCCATTTCAAATATTTTGAAGTTTTATTTCAAAATTTTGAAAAACCTAAATGTTGTTTTACGTCTTTCAAATTTTAAATTATTTTTGAAACTTTTTAAGAACTTCTAAATTTCTTTTCAAATGATTCGAATTTTTCCTCACTCTTCTTAAAAAATTATGTCAAAATAAAAAAAATTGTTTAAAATTGTCGGCATTCATTTTTCATAGTTTCGTAAATCTTTCTAAGTTTGAAATCATTTCAGAAATTTAATCAGATATGAATTTGTTCAATACTTCTGAATATTTCTTTAAATTACTCGAATTTTTTCCAAGGATAGTAATTGTTAAATAGTTATTTATACATAACAATTCAAAAATTGGAGTAACAATTTAAATTTTTTAAAAAGAGTAATTAAAATTGGAACGTCAAAATTTCAGTTTTTTGTTTAGTTTTGTGTATTTCATTTGTAATTACGGGTTTCAAATGAACAGTCAGATATTTCTAAATATTAGATAATTTTTCTTTTTCTTAATTAAAAAATGTCAAATTGAATGGTTAAGAAATGCAATATTTTAAACTGAAACAATATTTGAAATTTAATTAAAGCCTTTAATTGCGAATATATTATTTTAAAGTTATATTTTAATTAAAAATAGTTTATAAAGTTTCAATCTGGTGTTTACATTTGTCCAACTAATAAGACTTTCAAATTTAAACAGTTTAGTTTTTAAAGTTTAAATCTGAAACTCTAAATTTTTGAAATGATTCCGAATCGTCTTGTAAAATAAATTATTATTTACTTTTTAATACTGAAAGTACAGTTTAATTAAAAAAATATTAATTAATTTATATTCGAATCTGTTCAACTAAAAATGTTTTTTTTATCCTTAAAATCGATTTCAAACATTTCTAATTATTAATTTCTCAAGTCTTTAAAACTGAATTTTAAAATTTTTTAAATAAAAATGTACGCTTAAAAATTATAATAGAAGATATTCAAATTGAAAGATTCTCGAATCACGCATTATAAACTAAATGATATCTTTGAAAAATATACCAATTTAGCTAATCATTTAAAACACGGTTGAAGTCAAAGCTGGACAGATTTATTTGATAAAAATTTGTAAAATTCCCGGTCAAAAAATAAATTGCTGTTTGCAAAATAAACAAACAAAAAAAGATGAAAAAATAATTCTAACTATTACTAATTATTTTAAAAAAGAAAGTCATGAAAATATGTAGTTTAATATGAATAAAATTTAATTTTGAGATACATTTTAAAAGCAGTTCGAACTTTATATTTTTGTGTTTTGTTTTGCTCATATTATTGATTTTATTATTTGTTAAAGTTAAAGAAGTTATTTTTTGTTGAAATTATTAATGTAGCTAATGAAAAAAAATAATATTAAAGACCTCAATGACAAAAATATTTAAAACATTTACATGATCCGAAGAATTAATAAAAAATATATGACGTATATTGTATATTGAGGGAATAATTTGGTAAAAAGTCAATGAAAGGACTAATAAATGAGAAAGTGGATTTAATATTATTTAATATAATGTATATATTTATTTAAATTGAATCGAATATCATATATACATTTATACAGTGCAATCATTTATTTGTTGCTTAATCTTGAAAGTTTTTTCTCGCTGTATGCAACCCCTCAACATTTTATTAAAAAATATTAATTTAAAGGAGATTTTGAATTAAATAGTTAATTATATTATTGCAAACCTCATTTCAAAAATGAATAGACTATAAGCTGTTAAACTCTATAAACCAACTAATGTTTATTAATGTTTAGGGAATCATGAAATACAAATAATTTGTTTATCATTCCATTTATTTGTTGCAAACAAATTTGATTAACAAATTAACAAATAGTCTTATTATCGGTAAGATTTTTTGGTGCTAAAAGTGCTTCACATTAATGTAGGAATGAAATTTAATAACAAAAATAATTCAAAAGTTTATAATAACTATTGTTATAAACAATTCTTGTGGCAAAATATTATAATTTGAGATTTTTCAAATTATTATTTCCTTCAAGCGCCAGGAAGAATTCAGGTATTCCCTAAAACAATAAATATTTAATAATATTTGATAAAATATAACAATTTAAATTTTTGTAAATACACTTTGTTATAAATAATTCTTGTGACAAAATATTCAAATGTAAGGTTTTATCAAAATTTTTATTTTCTTTAATCGCTACAATGGCTACGGATATTTCTAAACAATGTATCTTTGATCATATTTAGTGGAATATAATATGACAATAACCTACCGACTTGGCCACCAAAGAAAATTCAAATTTGACAAAACCTTAAGTTTAAATACGTTTTCACAAGAATTGCTAATAATAGTGGTTATTATTGTTAACTCTTCTAATATTTTGGTGACTAGCAATCATTCATCCAATAGCTTAAAACATTTCCAGTGCAAAAAAATTTTTCTATGCGAAAGGGCAAACATTTTTAATTTGTTTATCTAATTTGTTTACAAAAATTTAAATTGTTATATTTTATCAAATATTGATTATTTTAAGGAATACCTGAAGCCGTTCTGGCCATTGAAGAAAATTATAATTTGAAAAATCTCAAATTCTAATATTTTCACACAAAAATTGTTTATCACAGTGGTTATCATAAAATTGTAACTTATCCTGGTTATTAAATATCATTCCTACATTAATGGGAAACACTTTCAGTAAAAAAAAAAATTATTCACCCGTAATAAGACTTTGTTCATACTTTGACTGGAAAAATTATTAATAAAAAAATAGAAGAGACAAAATTTCGGAGAGTCAAGATTTATAGAATTTATTGATCTTTAATTTAAAACAGAAAAATTCAAAATCGTAACAAAATTGAAGGCTCTGGACATTTTTGAATGAAAAAGTGCATTTGCTCCAAATGTGCGTCATGAGTACAGTACATTCGTGCCATTGACGTGTTACCAAATCATTCCCTCAAATTCTTTGATTTGAAACTTGATTCCCTCAAACATTTTAATTACAATTACCACTACGTTTTAACAATGTTTCCTTCAAAACTTGAAATTATTAAGATTTTAAAAGTACAAAGATTCTTTACTTTGCAACTTAAGTTGTCATCTTACATATTCTAATTATTATTATATTTATATTGGATATAAGTAATATATTTTTTATTAATTCTTCTCATCATGTATATGTTTTAAATATTTTAGTCATTGAGGTCTTTAATATTATGAAGTTTTTCATTAGCTACATTAATAATTTTGAAAAAAAAATTTTTTTCAACTTTAACAAATAACAAAATCAATAATATAAGCAAAAGAAATCCCAAAAATAAAAAGTTCGAACTTTTTTGTGATGCCATCTGTTGGCTTAGTTTGACCGACATTTCCGCTCCGAATCGTAAGAAAACTACTACTAAATACACATACACGGTCCAGACAGGGGGCTGGTCAAAAGAAAAAGGTAAGGAAGATACAAATCTTTTGCATTGGGTTTTTTCTGTACCACAAAAAATAACTCCAAATTAGTTACCACAGATTCTGAAGAAATAGATTTTCCTTTAACAAAATTTTCTTTTGAATTAAAGAATCATTAAATTGAATAATTTCAGATTAAAAATTGAGAAAATAGGGCAATGTCAAAACCTTAAAAATGGAATATTTTAAAGATTAGATCATTTAAAATTATTTACACTCAAAAGCGTTCAAAATTAAAGAATTAAAAATGGCAAACTTTTGAATTTGAACAATTATAAATTCAAAACGATCAAGATTGGACAATTTAATATTGAACACTAAATTGAATGTTTCAAAGTTGAAGCTTGTGAAATTCTAGAATTTAAAATTGTTGTTACAGAAATAAATTATAATTTGAACTTCAAGATAAATAGGCGAATTGTTATAAAATCAATGAATGAATTGAATTATACCAAACAAAATCTGAAATTAAATAATAATTTCAAGTGTAGGGCCCTGCTGATTTCAAATGGATTCGGTCAGCAATGATTGTTAGTCATACGTTATTTTCTAAAAAACCGACGTTGATTACAGTTTGCCCGTAACAAATTTTAATAAGATCGCCGATGGTTACAAACTCTCTAAATTTGAATTAGTAAGATGTAACTGATTGTCAGTTAAACTCTACTAATTTCTGTGGCTAGAATTAAGTGACTGACAATTAGTAGAATTTTATTGATTAGATTAGTAAAGCGAAAATTACTAATTGAATCAGTTATATGTACCTGCACTAATAAAACTGATTGATCAGTTATAATTGTATTGAAGAAATCAGTTAATTTGAAAAGGTTACGTTCTAAATATATTTTGAAATGTGAAATTGTTTAAAATTTGAAATTACTTAGCACTTGTAAATAATGAAATAAATAATCAAGTAATAATAATCGAATAATTATTAAAATTAAAATTTGAAAACTCAAGTCATTCTGAATTAAACAATATTACTTATATGTAAAACATTATTTAAATAATGCACATATTTCCGGTTAATACATATTACAGCCGTGTGGAAATAACCTCATTTGGCCCTATTACAAGTTAGGCACTAATCGGGGGCCAGTCGGGTTATTAATTTTGACGAAGTACCCAGTCGGGGACTAATAGGGGACTAGTTGGTCTTTTTTGTCAAAATTTCAGTCAAGGCCTGGTCGGTGGTTGGTCAAGGGCTAGTCGCGCCTTTTTGTTCACTAATTTCCATGCGGGTAATTTTCAGGCTCTGGTCGGGAGCTAGTGGGAATATGATCGGGTTATTCCTATGTTTGAGTTTTCGGCGAGGTCTTATCAAATGAGGTAATATTTAAAAAAGCGTAATGATTTTTTATTCTAAAACACTAAGAATATATTTAACAATATTTTTACGCCGTTTTTTGGAGAAAAGATTTATTAATGTTAAATTCATCTCAATTAAACTTAATAAATAAGTATTAAGTTAATAATTTTGTACGAAACTCAACTTTTTATCAAAACAACGTTAAAAATTTTTAAAAAGACGTAATCTTATTTTTTGTAGTATTTTTTAGAAAATTGTGAACTTCGAGGAACATTTATATATACCTTTCTATGAAATTTTAAGAAAATCCATATTGGAAAAATACATATAGATGCAGGTGAAAAGTCTGCCGAAAGTCATAAGACTCTAAATTTGTACAGATGCTTATTTTTAAATTGATCTGAAAGATTTGCCATTTGTAAATAAAGTCTAATCCTTCATGTAGTTAAAATTGGAAAGAGAAAAAGTTTTTGATTAATCAGTGAAGAGCAGCATATTAGTAGAAAACTATTAAGCACGGTACAGTTCAGATTTCGCTACTACCTTCATCTGAGTCTTGCGGTTCTGGACTGGTAGCTTTAAAGAAAATCCGCAAGGGCGCGACGTGCCGCCTCTCGCGCAACAGAAATGACGCGTCGAGGGCTTAGACAGCAGTCCACGCGTAACGAAGCATAATTCCCTAGAGCAGAGACTACCGTGACCAACATGGCGGTTTCAGAGCGCAGCTCTTCTATTGCTGCCTTCCAGCTGACGTTTTTTCTAAAATTAATATTCCACAAATTTTAGGGAATTTTAGTTACATAAATTTATGCATTTTTAAGTGTAGAATATGTTCCCCATCAAATCTTGGGTAAATTTGAGCACTTTTAAACATTTCAAAAAAAATTATAGAGATTTCCGTTAAATAATAAGTATTTTGACAAACTTTCAGGGGATGTTCCACAAATTTCAGGGAGTTTGGTTGATATTCAACGCGGATTTATTATCATATGACCCCTAATAGTACACGACCAGGCCCCGACTAGGATAAGTCGAGTCACCTGGCTAGCCCCAGATTAAACTACCGTGAAGATACTGGTCGGGGGCTAGTCAGATGAACCGACTAGCCCCCGACTTTAAGTGAGGTCGAATTTTCGGGAATCAGACTAGGTTCCCATTTGAATTTCTACACGGGTCTTACCCTATTTTGCTTATATCTTCATAAAAGATAATTTTTGCTATATAAGTGTATTTGAAAAATAGTTTATATTTTTTAATTTCTATTTAATTAAATGATAAAATTATTATAATCATTATAAATTACAACGATATTACAGAAATAAAATTTTGCACCATGAATTTGATCCATTGTTGTGTGTTTAAGCATGTGAGCAAATATTAGAGTATGATAGTAATAATATAATAAGACAAGGGATTAATTTTTTTTGTAGCGAAAAATCGGTTATAATTTTATAGAACTGTTATCTATAGTTTCGGGACTAGTTCAACGCAATGCAAAAAAAAAAGACGATTTTAACTTATTAAACTACCAAGTGTATCCTCTACTATAGGATTAATTATATAAAATTTAATGGATATCTTTTTCCTGTGCAAAATACCTTGAAACATTACGCAAATGTTCTTCTTGCTCTACTTCCCGTGTGAAAATAACCCCATTTGGCCCTATTATAAGTCGGGCACTAATCGGGGGCTAGTCGGGTTATTAATTTTGACAAATTAACCAGTCGGGGACAAGTTGGGCTTTTTGTTGTCAAAATTTGAGTCGGAGCCTGGTCGGTGGTTGGTCAAGGGCTAGTCGGGGCTTTTTTTAAACTAATTTCCGTGCGGGTAATCTTCAGGCTCTGGTTGGGAGCTAGTGGGGCTCTGGTCGGGTTATTCTTATGTTTGAGTTTTCGGCGAGGTTTTATCAAACGAGGTAATATCTAAAAAAGCGTAATGATTGTTTTATTCTAAAACACTAAGAATATATTTAACAATAATTTTACACCGTTTTTTGGAGAAAAGATGTATTAATGTTAAATTCATCTCAAATATACTTAATTCATAATTATTAAATTTGGAATTTTTAGAAAATCCATATTGGAAAAAATACATATCGATGTAGGTGAAATGTCTGCCGAAAGTCATAAGACCCTAAATTTATACAGATACTTATTTTTAAATTGATCTGAAAGGTTTGTCATCTGTAAATAAAGTCTAATCCTTTATGTAGTTGAAGTTGGAAAGAAAAAATGTTTTTGATTAATCAGTGAAGAGCAGTATCCTAGTAATACACCACCTTCATTTGAGTCTTGCGGTTCTGGACTGGTAGCTTTAAAGAAAATCCGCAAGGGCGCGACGTGCCGCCTCTCGCACAACAGAGCGAAGCTCTTCCATTGCTGCCTTCTAGCTGAAGTTTTTTTTCTAAAATTAATATTCCACAAATTTTAGGGAATTTTAGTTACATAAATTTATGCATTTTTAAGTGTAGAATATGTTCCCCATCAAATCTTGGGTAAATTTGAGCACTTTTAAACATTTCAAAAAAAATTATAGAGATTTCCGTTAAATAATAAGTATTTTGACAAACTTTCAGGGGATGTTCCACAAATTTTGGGGAGTTTGGTTGATATTCAACGCGGATTTATTATCATATGACCCCTAATAGTACCCGGCCAGGCCCCGACTAGGATAAGTCGAGTCACCTGGCTAGCCCCCGATTAAACTACCGTGAAGATACTGGTCGGGGGCTAGTCAGATGAACCGACTAGCCCCCGACTTCAAGTGGGGTTGAATGGTCGGGAACCAGGCTAGTTCCCTATTTGAATTTCTACACGGGTTTTATTAATTTTTCGTGAAATAATTTTATTTTGTAGAGGAAGGTAGAGTGTGGAGTGTTAAATCAGAAAAAAAACTGTGCCTCTGTTTTGAGACCCCAAATGAAACATTTGGAAATTTGTGCCCATAAGAGCGCTAAAGTAGAACTAGAATTTAATTTCTTACATTCATGTTTGCGTGAATACCTGTGTTTCTATTCTGTAAATACGAAAAGTCGACAAGGATAAAATAATGCGGCATTTACAAGAGAGAATCATTCCCGAAGCTAATTAGTAATGTAATCCTTAATCCACTCTGTAATCCATTTTGTAATGCATAAGTAACTTCACTTTTAGTTACATGCAATCCGCCATGTACTCGATCAAAAGATCAACCTGCAATCGTTACTTTCTTGAAAACCAAAGATCACAAATCCCTAGCAGATTCACCGTGAGAGAGTAAAAGTTCAACATAAGAATAATTCATTCACGATATTGTGGGATCGAGTTGCATTTCCTTTAGATTTCAACATTCTAGACTCTAGAGAATCTAGAGATGTTCCAAAAAGGAGATTTATTTCAAGCCTTTTATATCACGACTAATCGCTAATAAATTGCCCTCATTAATCAGTGTTAAATTAAATGTACTTTGAAAAATATGGAATTAGAATAGAAGAAAAAAATACGAATAAAATTAGTATCTCTGAAAGGGGTTTTAAGACCATTATTATAAATTATCTAGCAACCGTTAAATTGTAATGATATATTTGCATTGTTGACTTATCATAATTCAATCCGAAACTTCTTTAATCAATCTTTGAGATTACCTATTTTTACACCGCCATTCAGTGTTATTTTATGATAAAAATAGAATCAGGTATGTTAAGAAATAACGAGACAAAAGACAACAAATAAGGAATTAATTGGATTTTGTTAAAAAAAGTCTAATTACCCAAATACGAAAAGATTTGTTTGTTTTAAAAACAGGTTTCTCTACACTGAAAAAAATGTTCATTACATTTTACAGATCTAATCGGGTATTCTAACAGAGCGCCTCTTGCGGAAAAATGAAAAACAAAGAACCTTTCCAAAATTCTCTGACTTTTCTTTGACTAATTTTTCATAACACATCATTTATATTTAATTTTCAAAAAAATAGTTAAATATTCAACCTAAAAAGACAATTTCCCAACAAAAAAGCGTCATAGTTTATATATTAATTGAAAAATAATTAAATTTATACAACGAAAGAAAATATTTTTAAACCGAAAAGACGCATTTCCAAGAAATAAGGATTTTTCACTCAAAAGATGAATGAAAGTTTATCTAAATGATTGAGCCTTCAAGTCAGAAGACAAATTTTCTTTACAAATATTGAATTTTCAAACAAACAATATGACTTTTCAGCAAAAAATTAATTTTTCACGAAACTATTGCATTTTTCCTAACAAAAATGAAATTTCAAACTAAAATATAATTTTTTTGCCAAAAAAAGCCGAATTTTTAACAAAAAAAATATCAATCTTAAAGAAATGGAAAAGTTAAATTTTCTGTAAAAAATTAATTTGATGCAAAAAAAAAGTATTTTTCATTACACAGTTAAATTTCCAAACAGACATAAGTGTTCAATTAAACAAATAAATTTTAAACCACGTAGTTTATTTTTTACTCAATTGGTTGAATTTTTAATTAAAAGACATTGATTTTCAAAAATGATTTTTATCCAAAAAGTTGCATCTTCATTTAAAAAAAACGAAATTTCTGCTAAAACAGATGAAGTTTTAAATCAAAAAGATAAATTTTCAACAACAAAAAATAGCTAAATTTTCTCTTGAAAAAGATTTCATTCAAGTTTACATGATCATAATATGAATTTTTCAACATGAAATAATTTTTTACGACTAAATTGAATTTTTAATCCAAAAAGTAGAATTTTTAACCCAAAAGGATGACTTTTTAATCAAAGTTTTTAATTATGTACCAAATAGTTCCATTTTGATGAAAAAATATGAAATTTCTCTTTAAAAGCAGCATACTTTTTATTTACAAACAAAATTGAGTTTTCATCAAAAAAAGATTACAGTTGACTCTGCAAGATCAAGAATTGAATTTTCCTAACAAAAAATAAGTTTCTATAAAAAAATTCGATTTTGAAACTTAAAAAGATAAATTTCTGTAACTAAAAAGGATGAGTTAAAAAAATAGTTTAATTCTCTACCACATAGTTGCATTTTTATCAAAAAAAAATCAAATTTATACTAAAACAGATGAATTTTTAAATAAAAAACAACATATTTTTGTTACATTGTTATTCAAGAAAGATTAAATTTATCCTAACTCAGATGAATTAAAAAAAAACAAAGATTTAAATTTTCATCCAAACGAGATTTCAGTTCACTTTTTAACAACAAAATAATATTTGTAAACAATTTTCAACCAAAATGGATATCTTTTTAAGAAAATTATTGCATTTTTAACCAATTAAAAAAATGTATAACTAAACGGGTAATCTTCAGAAATTTTTTTGTAAATTTAAAAACATTTTAATCTGAAAATATTTTATTTTGATTCAAATTCGAGATTCTTCAAATTAAAATAAGATTGTTCGATTTTAAACGCTTTGAATTAGAGATAATACAATTTCAACTGCTTTATAATAAAATTATCCATTAAAAAAATTGTAATCTGCAATTTTCCAATTTGGAACTCTTTTAATTGAAAATAATACAGTTTTAATTTCTTTGAATTTTAAATGATCTTAAAATCTTTTGAATTTTTTTGAATTGCTTAAAATCTGTTGAAAATACCTTTTTGAATTATTTTTAAATTACTTTTAAATCCTTTAAAAAAACTTGAAGATCCATAGTAAATCCGTAAAATTATTTGAATTCCTAGCAATTCGGGAAGAATGTTTGAAAACCTTTAAACTCTTCTGAATTTTTTTAAAATCCACTCAACTTTTTAAAAATAATTTGAAATCTTTCGTAACTGTCTAAAATGAATCAGGATCTCTTAAAATCTTTTAAATTTTCTTAAATTGCTCAAAATGTTTTAAAGATCCTTGAACTCTTAGAATTGTTTAAACCCCTAGAAATCTCTTTAAATTCATTAAAATATTTTTAAAGAACATTCAAGAGCTCGCTTAAAATTTTTTTAAATCACTCAAACTTTCTGAAAATCCTTAAAAATCTCTGGTAAATCCTTGAGCCTTTTACAATTATTTTTAAACCCTTTTAATTAAAACCTTAAAATCCAGTCAAGTTCCTATCCTAATTCCTTCAAAATCACTTGAATTTTTAGAAATCCTGAAAGATTTCTTGAAAATTTTTAAACTCCTCAGAATTTTTCTGAAATGCCTTTAACTTCTTTAAAATTATTTAAAATATTTTAAAATTGAGTAAAATTAATTAAAATCCTTTAAATTTTCTGAAATTCCTTATGATATTAAAAAAAACTACATCCCTTGAAATATCTTTTAAGATATTAAAAGATGTTTTAAAGGTACTTTAAGATATCTTTAACTTTTAAGATATTTCAAAAGATTTGAGAGAAATAAAAATTTAAATTTAAAGAAATTGAATAGATTTTGAAGGATTTTCAAAAATTTCCGAAGATTTCATGAGATTTAACTTTTTTTAAGGAATTCAAGAACCTTATATATATATATTTTTTTAAATTACTTGTAAATCTTGAATTCATTAAAAAAATCTTTTGAAATATTTTAAAATTTGAGATTTTTTAAATAGTAAATATATTGATCTTTTTTAGTTGAAAATTTAACCTTTTTGTTAAAAATGTATTTTTATTGACATAAAATAACTTTTGTTGGTTGAAAATTAATCCTTTTTTGTTAAAAATTTAACAATTTGGTATAAAATTAAACTATTTGTCTTCAAACTCAACAATTGTGTTGGAAATCGATGTATAAATCATTTTAAAATTTATCTATTTTGTAGAAAATTAATTAATTTTCTTCAAAATTCGCGTTTATTGATTTAATTTAACTTCTGGAGAATTCCAAAAGTGAAAAGAGTTTGAAAACATTTCAGAACACTTTTTTCAAGATTCAAAAATTCTCTGTGCGGTTATTTGTAGTTCTCAAAAAGGCAAACTATTTCCCTTAATGACTTTTCATATTAAAAAAATACCAGTTATAGCACTTGAAGAATAATAAAAAACGAAAATGAAAATATAAAGCCAAATAACGTAATATATAAAAAAAGTTAAGAGAAGAGCAAATGATAATTCGACAAAAATTATGTAATCAAAAAAGATGAAAAAATTGGTTAATAATCACTTTATGATTGGAGGCGTAGTTTTTTATTTGTAAACAAATTGGAAAATAACAAAATAAAATTTGTGGAAAAACGTTGCAAGTCACGAAAAAATATTAATTCACAAAACTTGTTCACCAAAAAAGGATATAAAAGTTCTTTATTTATACTTTTTAGAAAAAACAAGTAAATTTTCTTTCAATCGTAAAAAAATCAGATTAAAAATAAAAATTGAATTCTTGGTAAAACGATACAAGTTGCAATAAAATGTTCAATACATTCCTTTTAATAGGATGCGCAGAATTTTTAGTTATAAAAAAAGTCTACAAAACAAACAAATTTTTTTAATATTCGTATTGCTCAATGTAAAACAATTAAGGTTCAATTATGTTTTAGTAGCTAATGAGGCCTTTCATTTTTTCTATATAAAACTTTTTCTTCTTTGTATGCTTCCTTTACAGTCTTAAATTCATTTGACAGGCTTTATTGTTGAATAATTAATTTTGTGAAACATAAAAGAGTTTAAAACCTTTTACAAGGGTCAAATTTCCATTTGGTGAAATTTATATAATTGATGTATGATATTTTATGACGTACCTAATGGTCCATTAACAGAGCCATAATTTATAGTAAAAGAAAGTGAAACATTTTCACATGAATTCAGATTACGATGCTAAAACTTTCTTCAAGATTTTTTTTTTGTTAGACAATGCGACTACATCATTTTTTAATAGATCTGAAGTAATAATGATGAAATAACAATTGATGTTGTTGCAATAAATATTTGAAAATATCGTAAAGTCGTTTTTAGGGTAGTTGTTCCAAAAATCAGATGTCTGAAAAAATTGTTTTCTTTTCTTTTGTGACGCCTTTTCAAATAAAAAATATTATTTTTAGTGACAAATTTTAGATAAAAAAAAAACATTTATTTTATCAACATTTTTTACAATCGAACATTTTTTCATTATTACTTATCGTTTTAGGGAAAACATTCTTTACGACTGTACTGTTTTCGAAAGTAAATTTTTCCTGTGGCTGTAATTGTCAAAACAAGGACTGTAAAAAATTCTTTTTTACAACATACAACATATCATATCTTATTTGAAGATTATTTACTTGTTTCTAAGATTGAAAAAATTGAATTGCATGTGATATTTTTTTTAAAGCCAAACCTGATTAAAATTCTACAATTTAAAAAAAAAAGTGATTTGAAACATCTTAAGTTGTTTTATATCAATTTGAAAATTTTTAAATAGAATCAAGAATAATTCATTTCATTAAGAAATCGTTAAATCAAAAATTTCTTATTACTCCTCAATGATTAAATATAAGATTTTAAATTATCTAATAAGCAATACAAATTTTTATATTAAGGCTTTTGGATAAAAATGAGTATTTTATAAAAACATTTTTAATGAAAAATAATAAAATTTTGAAAAACCTTACAATTGTTAAAAGCTTAAGTTTGCAATAGGGTTTTCACCGGAAGTGGACATTTTTCGACAAAAATCACCAGCAAATTCTTCATTTTAAATAATTTTAAGTTGCGTTCTTTAACGCTTTACGCTAGATATTGTTGTTTTTTAAAGCAAACTTTATTAAATTTTAAATTAAATTTACAATTTTTGACAATTTTTAGCTGTGTAGGTCTCATTGGCCAGAAATATATATTTTTAATAAACAATTATTCGATTTTAAAGATAAGAAATTTTTAACAGCTTTTGTTTGTTAATAATTTGAGCGATTTTTAATAAAAAATTGTTAGATTTTGAAAATCCACAATCTTTTTACAATTTTATGTTACGTGACTATTTGATACAAGAATATTGTATTTTAAAACAAATATCATTGTAGTTCGAACATCATTTACAATTTTTTAATCGTTTCAGATATGTTAACGAAAAATATTTACAATTATGAACATTAATCTTTTGTGTTAGGCTGAAAATATCGATTTCGTCGAAAATTGGTATTGTTAATAACAAAATTATTAGATTTAAAATAATATGTATAATTATTGTAATATTGAAGCTTTACAGTTTTGTCTAATTTTCTTTGTCATGTTATGTTATTAGTTGTTATTAGAAAATTAGTATTTTTAATTTAACACAAGCATTGTGATTCAGAGTATATTCACAAGTTTTTTCAATTTTTGTGAATGCTAGAGTTTTATACTACTAATAATAATAATAATAATAATAATAATAATAATAATAATAATAATAATAAATAAAAAAATAATAATCAATTTTTTAAATAAAAACTCATTGGATATAAAAAAAAAGTTTTTGAAAAATTTTGGATTATTCTCGTACTTTTCACTGGAATTTGGTTTAGATTTTCAAAAGACATTCACAATTTTCAATCAATTTTACCTTACATTGGCATTTTTATGAAAAAACAGTGACTTTGGACAACAAAAAAACTCAAAAGGTTTTACTGCAAAGCGGTTATTTTAATCAAAAATTAATAGAGTGCAAAAGAAAAATGTACAATTTTGAACAAATTTTAGTTTAAGGTTACGATATAAATTTTCATAAATTGTAAAAAATATGTTTCATGTTTTTCTTTTCTACTGGTTTACAAATAGACTTGATCGAATATGTAAAAACATTTTGTTTCTTTATGAATTTTACATTTTTAATGTTATTTCTATTAAAAATATCGACTTTATAAACTAAGTCGTAAACTACTTCGTAAACTACGACATAAGCCACGTCGTAAACTATGCCGTAAACTACGTTGTTAATTACGCCCTAAACTACGTTGAAAACTTCTTCGAACTCTAAACTGGAAACAACGTGGGACACTAACACAGAAACGACGTAAATTACATTGGAAATGACGTATGCTACTACGTTGAAAACTAAGTAAAACATTACATTAAAAACTACGCGAGAAACTACACCAAAAAAACGCCGTATGTCATTTTGGAAATAACGTAGAATACTAAAATAAAAAATGCGTGGGATATTACGTAGGATACTACGTTGGTAACTACGTGAAACATTGCGTTCGAAACTACGTAGGAGGCTACCTTAGAAATTATGTAGAGGAACACGTTAAAAACTACGCCGTAGACTACATTGGAAACTACTCAGGACGCCACGTGAGAAAAAACGTCGTAAATTACATAGGGATTTACATAGGAAATAACGCAGGTGTCTGCGTGGAACAGTATGTTTGAAACTACGTTACAATAATATGTTAGAAACTACGCGGTGTAATACGTTGAAAATTACGCAGGAGACTATTTTGGAATTGACGTAGGAAACTACCTTGGAATTTACGTAAGACATTGCGTTTAAAATTGCATTTCAAAACTACGTCAGACACTACGTTTCAAAGCTACGTCAGACGCTAAGTTTAGAAACTACATCAGACACTACATTTTGAAACTACGTGATAAACTATGTAGGGCACTACGGCATAAACGAAGTCGTAAATTACATTTAAAAATACGTAGAATTCAACGTCACGAAGTACGCTGGAAATTTTGCTAGTTAACAACGTAGAATATGACGTAGTTTTCGACGTGAATTACGGCGTGGATTTTAAAACTTAGAATACGACGTTGGGTTCAACGCAATTTCCAACGTAGTGTCCAGCGTAATTTTCAACGTGATTTCAAACGTAGATTGCAACGAAGCTTCCGACGTTGTTTCTAACGTAATTTCATACCTAGTTTCGAACGTAGTTTCCTTCACAGTTTCCAATGTAGTTTCCAACGTAGTTTCCTCAATAGTTTCGATTGTAGTTTCTGGCGTAGTTTCCTTGTAGTTCCTGCATAGTTTCCTGCGTATTTTCCAACGTGGTTTCCTGCGTAGTTTTCAACGTAACAGAATTTTCATTAGGGGTGTGTTTATAGATTCTTATTTCTTTTAAAATTGTTCATAGACTTGATTTTTTCTGTTTTCCTTCGATAAAATCTATTAAATTCTGTAATTTTCTATCATTTTCTATACCTTTTCTGCAGGATACTTTCGATTATATCTGAAACGAGAATGCACCGCAGTCACAACATTATATCACATTATAACACGTAGTCGCCTTTAGCACCAACTGTCAATACTAATTACTTATTACAAAATTTCCTAACGATTCTGTGTCTACTTGATTTGATTGGTTGATAATTATCTGATAAAGGATTAAAATGCAGATACGTGGGTGAATTTATTGCAATCTGGTACTCTGTGAAAAAGTCAATCTGATGTGGAGACAAAGTCGTTTTAAGTTAATCAAATAATCAGTATTCATTAGGTGTGATGAGAAGGTCTGTGGGGTCTGTGGTTCAATTCCTGAATTAGAATATAGGGAGAGTGATCGAAATTGACGTGAATTTGGTTCATGAGTTTTCGTGTTTTTCTCTGGAAATTGGGAAATGAAAATTTAATCGAATCGTTGGTTTAAAAAAAAGAAAGAAATATATGATCTACTCTAATTAGAGAATCTGAAATTAATAGAATATTAAATATAATAGCAAAATAATATAAACAATTAAAAAATCTATGGTGAAATCACTTTGAAAAAATTATTGAAACAATAGTTATTGATTCATAATTTTGTATTAAAAGCAATTAATAATTGTTTAAGTGTTTTCTGAACGATTTTTGGTTGAAACGTTTCAAATGAAAGATTTTTAGACAGGATAATATTTCCAAAAGGAGAATATTTCGAATGGAATATAAAGACATTGAACTCATATAATTTCTGAATTAATATAAAATTTTTCAAAAAGAGGACAATTTTCAAAACGTAAAAAATAAATATTTTCAGATTAGAATTTGAAAAATGGGATCATTTAAAATTCTAAACGTTTAAAATTAATTATTTTTTAATTAAAGAATCTCAAAACTGAATGATTTTAGATTATAATTTTGAAGAAAAAGACAAATTTTTTAATTTAATATTCAATAGATTTAAAATAGTATAATCAGAATTTGTAAAATTTTATCATTTACATTTCAAAGGAACTTAAATTTTATCATTTCAAATTCTAAGCTCTCAACATTGAACTATTTTATTTAGAATTTTAGAATATTGAAAATGAGGGATTTTTCATTGAAATTTTGAAAAAATATATAATTTGAAAACTTTAAAAAGTACATTTTATCCAATTAGAATTTGAAAAATTGAATTATTTAAATTTCGAAACAATTTCGATTTTATTAATTTCCATTTCAAGCCTTAAAAATGGTACAATTTTAGTTTTAAATAAAGTATCTGGGAAATAAATAATTTCAGATTGAAAATTCAAAAAAATCAGAATATCGAAATGAAATTATTTCAGATTAAAATAATAAAAAAAAAACATACGTTAAAAATTGAATAATTTCATATTGAAATTTAAAAAATGGGATCGTTTAAAATAACAAAGGAATTGTAATTTTACTATTTCTAATTGAAACAGCTTGAATTTGAGAATTCAAAATTCAAAAGTAAATTGAATATTTTTAAAGTCAGAGCTTATAAAATGCAAAAATTTAAAATGGTGATTTCATGAAAAAAAAATTTTTAAATACTACATTTGATTAGGCAAATGCTTCTCAGGTGAAAAATAAATCAACTGTGATTTTTAATGTTCAAAATGGGATAATTTTTAATTATAAAATTTTTAAATTTAATAATTAAAAAGAAACGTTTGAAATAAAAATTAATTATTTATTAAAAACTACAAAATTTATGGTATGGATCGTTTAAAATTTAAACAATGAAAAATGTACCTAAAATTTAGAAAAGTTTTAGTCACCTAGAATTGTGATAAGAAACCTTTTTTATGCTCTCAAATTTTGGTTATTTAAGGTACATCTAAGTCATTGAAAATTTTCAAAATTTAAATTGTTAATTGATGGAAAGTGTTCAAAACTAAACATTTTGAAATTGAATTATTTCTAATTGAAATTTAAAAAAAAAGTGCAATTCGAAAACCTTAAAAATGGGATATTTTCTGATTAATATTTGTCAAATTTTATCATGTAAAATACAAAGGAATTGAGATTGTATTATTCTAAATTCAAAGCATTTAAGACTGAAATTTTTTAAAATTAAAATATCTCTAAATGGTATGATTTCAGATAAGAATTTTGAAAATTGGATCATTTCAAATCAAAAGGAATTGATATTGTATCATTTCAATTTCAAAGCCTTCGAAATTGAGGAATTAATTTTGAAGATCAGAATATTAAAATAATACGATTTTTGACAGAATTTAAAAAAGGATAATTTGAAAAATTTAAGAAGTTAATATTTTCCGATTAGAATTCACAAAATTGGATTATTTATCATTCAGAATAATTGAAATCGTATTCAAACTAAAACAGTTCAAATTTGACAAATCGAAATTCAAAAGTAAATTGAATATTTTCAGAGGTAAAGCTTCTAAAATTCTAGAATCAAGAACTTCTTACATAAAAAATTGTAATTAAACACTAAAATTGATCAGAACATTTTTTCAAAATTGAAAAATAAATTAACCGTGATTTTTAAGGATCAATGGGGGCAAATTTTTAATTATAAAACTTTTAAACTGAATTATTTTTAAAAAATTTGAAATAAAAATGAATTATTTTTTAAAAAATTACAAAACTTATACTGTAGATGGCTTAAAACTCAACCAATCCAAAATTTACTTAAAATTAACATTGTATTAGTCACTTATATTGTGATATTGAAACTTTTTTATGCTATGAAATTATAGTTATTTGAAGTACATCTAAGTAATTTTAAAATTAAAAAATTTAAGTTTTTAATTTTTTTTTTGAAATTTAACAACGTAAATTTTAATTGCAAAATTTAAACCTATGAAAGGAACAAATAGAAGATTTAACATTCAATATTAACATTAATAATTGAAATAATGTAACCATTCAAGGATTAAAGAAATTCTTTAAATGTGGAGATAACAATTTCGGATAGTTTTTTAATTCATTTTTTATTTAAAGCAACACAATTTGTAACTTTAAAATTTAAAATCGTTCAATTTGTTTTAAATATGTTTAAATATTGTTTTAAATGTGTTACTAAAAATCAGATAATTAAAAAATATTAGATTGAAATTATTTTTTAATTATTTGTAACATTTGAAAATAAAATATCTCTCATTTTTAAAGTTTTTTTATAAAATCATTGCATTTCAAAGGCTTGAATTTTGGAAATTATTCTCCTAATTTTTTATTGATTTTAATTTTTTTTGGGATTTTAATTTAAAAAAGTTGAGATAAACATTCTTTGAATTAAAAATTGTACACAAATCAGATCTTTCAAATTGATCTTAAAAAAACTAGAAAAATTGTACGTTTTAATTTAAAAGCAAACAATATAGAATATTGAATTTCGAAATTATTGACGTGAAAAGTGACTAACATTATTAGCAAATAATTTATATTATTAGAAGGCTAAATTATTTAAAATTAAATTTATTATAATTGAAACCAAACAATTTAAAATACAATGAACCCTTGCCTAAACTATAATTTTAAATTATAAACTATAAACTATATTCTATAATTTAAATTTAAATTATATAAATAAACGATAAAGCATTATGCAACATTGAATTTAAAGATCAATATAAATATTTGTCATAGCCATTAAAACATACTTATTTAATGGGATATTTTTTATAGACAGGTAATTTCTTCCGCTTTCTGAAGAATATTAATCAATTCGAAAATTCATTCAAAAAAAGTGAAATAAAAAAATTTCTAAATTAACACCAGAGTTATTATTTTCATGTAATAACATCGAAAAATAAATTACTGCAGAAAAAATGTTGGCTAACTTCAGATTGTGATTAAAACCAATTATCCTTGTTCGCTCGCAGATCTTTCGTTTTCAGGCGTGTGAGGCGTTTAATTCAATGCTGTTTAACTTTCCTTCCGCAATCTGCTTCTTTGTATGTGTGCACGCACTTTAATTTCATATATATTTCCGCAAAAATAATTTCTGACTTTCAGAATATGCACGAAGATACAAGGTTAGTTTTGACGTTTTCAATTTTTTAATTTATTTTTTTATTTGTATAAATATTCATTATAAGAGTCCCATTAGAGAGCCATAACTATTGTTTTCAATTAATATAAAAATATTTTTAATCCATTAAAAACTAATAAAAAGAGATGAATTCAAAACAAAAAATGTGATATTTTATAATGCAATCAAAAAATATTTTTATTTTAAATAAAGAACAGTTGAATTCATTTAAAAAAAGAAAAGTTCAACAAAATAGTTAAATTCTCAACCGAAAAAGATTAATTTTTAAACAGTTATGTTTTTACAAAAAAAATATTTTTGGAAAGAGACAAATTTTTAACGAATGAGTCGAATTTTCCAACAGGAAATATTTTTTAGTAAAGCAAATGATTAAATTAACAATTATGAAAGAAAAATATTTTTACAAGACAGTTGAACTTTTGAATCAAAACATTTTTAACACAAAAGATTAATTTTTGAACTGAATATAGGAATTTTGAACAGATAATTGAATTTTTAGTTGCAAAATTATTTTTTAACAAAAAAGTAGATTTTTGTACTAAAAATATACCTTTTAAACTAAAAATGGAATAGTTGAATTTTCAGTTTAAAACAATTAATTTTTGACAAAGAAAAAAAACGAATTTTCAAATAGCGTAGTTTAATTTTAAATCAATCTGATGAATTTTTAACTAAACAAATTAGCTAAATTAGACAAATTAGCTAAAAATTTAATTGTTCATTTTTTGGCTTGAAAAATTAATTGTCAAACAAAACTATTAATTCTCCAATCAAAAGAATCAACATTGAGGATTAGTTAAATTTTGGTTTAAAAAATTCATTTTTAAGAAAAAGAAATTAATTTTATTAAATTAGGTAAATTATTAACTGGAGTAAATCTGGTTTTAGTAAAAAAAAATTAATTAAAAAAACTTCGAATTTTGGAAAATAGTTTAATTTTCAAATAGAATAAATAAATTTTAAGTTATAAAATTAATTCTCAACAAAAAGATTGAATTTGAGAAAAACAGTTAAATTTTAAATAGGAAATATCAGTTTAAAGTTAAAGAGTTTATTTTTAACAACAAACAAAATTTGCAACGAAATACTTAAATTTTTAAGCAGAGGAAAATTTTTAATTGAAATTGAAAATCGTCAATCCCAAAATTGAATTTCTAAGAAAAAAAGATGAATTTTTAACAAAAGAGGTGAAAAATCTTATAAATTTAATATTTAAATAAATTATTGTAGTTGAATGACAAAAAGTAGAATTTTTTACTAAATAGTTAAATTTTGAACCCAAAAATATGAAAGCTACAAAATTTTTTTTTTTTCAAATCAAATAATTTAATTTACTACCATAACAGTTTAAATAATAATATCTTCAATTTTTTCGTAGAAAAAACTAATTTGAGCAAATGAAATTAATTTTTAACATTATAGTTAAATTTGTAAAACGAACAAAAGTACTTTTAATAAATTAAATATAATTAACTACCAACAAGTTGAGTTTTGAACTAAATTATAAAATCGTAAGAGAAATTTTTTATTCTTTTAGAATCTCCTAAATCCTTTCAAAACATCTAAATTTTAATTTATTCTAAAATTTTGTAATCTTGCAAAGTTAAACAAATTTTTCTCTAGAATTTTCCATTTTCTTTCAAGAAATTTAAAAAGTTATTTGAAATCTGTCAAGTATATTAAACTATTTTCTGTTTTAAAATTACATTTTCCTTGGAATCGTAAGTTAATCATTTTATTATTTCTAAACATTTTAATTCTTAAAAAGCTTCCAAATTTAATTTTAAAATCGACTTTCTTTTTATTTTTCAGTATAGGTAATTTTTTTTTTAATGTTATGGATAATTTTTGCATCGCTACCTACAGCTTATAAAAAATGTTGCTAATAGAATGAAATTTTTAAATATTTAGAAATAATTAAAATGTTTTCTTTCCTCAATAATGTAAAGATTTAGAAATAATTTGAATCATCAAATAGAATTACTTGTTTAGAAATTTCGATTTGTGAAATTGATGGTGCAGAAAATTCCAAATCTTGTTATTAGATTAATACATATCAATTCATTTATTATGTTCAAGGGTTCGTAAATAGAATCTTCCTGTAATTTTTAATGGTCAACATTTTTTTTGCTCAAAATTTTAAGAACAGAATTTTTGCCCTTATTATTAAAGAATCATTTACAATTTAAAGTTTTCGTTTAGAAATAAGTTTTTATAATTCAAATTCCTTATTCAAAAAGTTAGATTACAAAAATGGCCAAAACTGTAAAAGAATATACTGAAAACAACTTGAAGAAATTTGTACGCAGTATGGAACCAACTAGGTAGTCAACACCAAGAAGTACGAGATTTTTCATCATTTCGTTTTACCTATTTCTTAGAGAGAAAAATTTTCATTAAAAAACAATAAAAATAGTTGCAAATTAATCCGAAAATGTTCTGAACTAATAAAAAAAATATTATAAAATTACTGGATTGTCTATAAAGTTCATAGCAGAATCCAGAAGGCACAGTTCTTTTGTTCAACATAAAAAAGAGCTTGTTGGAACAATTTGTACGAAATACACATTTTTTTGGATTAGTTTAACAAAAAGAGTTATTTAACCAAAGTCTGTCAGTCCATTTAATTGGAAAATTTTTTATCTAAATTAGCCAGAATAACCTGAAATTTGCAAAAACAAAATAACTAGAAAAAAGAGTTCTCCCAGGGGTGCAACGTCATCCAAAGCATCAATATCAATTATCTTGCAGAATTTACTGCCTTTTATCACTGCAATGAATTCTTCTAAATCGATTCAAGTCAGAAATAAAAAATTCAATTTATGTGGAAGGAATTTGTTTTTTACAAAACTGGTATTGTGATTCGAGTTCTGAATATGAAATTTCGAACTGCGCACAGCGAAGCTGCTGTAAATCCATCTAACAATGTACACATTTGCGAATAATTTTGCATATTAATATTTACTATTTGAGACAGAATGATTTGTGATGAATTTGAGTAAACTCAATAGGCATTTGTGTTCATTTTTTTTCTTCTGAACACTGATTTTCATTATCGGAACTTAACATTTATGTGCTAATTCAAAAATTAATCAAATGCACGTAAACATTGATCCTAATTTATGTATTTACTCGTTTTCGAGAAAATGATATGATCATCATTTCAACAAATTAGAAGAGACGGGATAACTTGAAGAAAATAAAAAGAAAAGTAGTAATGGATGATTTTTATTATTTTTTCAGCGATGTGGCGGAGCCAATCAGGAATTTTTCTTCACAAAATGATTCGCGCCTTTTTTCTACTGTTCATAGTTGTTCCACCGCTCACACGATGTTACGGGGTAAGTTTTACAATTTAAGAACAACATTTTATTTTTAGTAGTATCAATGAAGTACTTCAAAAATTAAATTTTTTGATCCTAATGCATATTCATCAGGAAATTTTCTCGAATCTACAAAAAAATAAATGTAAAGAAAAATTATCTTTAGAGGTTTCGAAAGCCCCGTGAAGATCAACATGTATTTATTTACCTGAAAAAGATATTTAAAAAAGAATTTATTTAGATTTGTAAATATTAGAAGAATTGAGAGATAGTTATCAAAAATAATAATTTGTGAAGAAATTTTTTTTTTGCTAAACTGCACCAATTGTTACCTCACTTTAAGTACAAAAATGATCAAAAGTTACAAATTTCAGAAAAAACTATAAAAAAAGATAGTTATCAACAATAATAAGTTGTTTACACAATTATTTTTGCTAAATTATATCAATTGTTCCCTCACTTTAAGTACAAAGTCAACGAAAAGTGAAAAATTTCAGAAAAAACTGCAACTTTTTGACATACTATATAGCATGACTATATCTATCAAAAAATGCAATGCTACCGCCTTAAAATTTTTAATAGCTTTTATATTTTATTTTTTATTTTTCCAAAATTTTAGATACCTTCAATTAAAATTAGGACAACAAGGTCTTGTTATTGTGAGTTCTCTTTTGTTAAAGCTCCTTCGGCTTTAACGAACACATTCTACTAACGTATCTCGTAGCTTGTACTGGATTACAATTTTTCTGAAATGCGCACTTTTTATATATTGTTTTCAACTCAATTATATCATTATAAATAGTCATTTTTTAATTGATAATTTAATATTTTTTCCTTAAATGAAATTAATCTTTATTCGCAGTTATCCAGAGAATTAAAAATTTTGTAATGTTACTTTTTACGATTAAAATAAGAATTGCGCGTCCTATCAAAAATGATTTATAACAAATTTGCGGATCTTTTTTGTGTAAACTATCCGAAAATGTACAGTGCTTATTAAATATAATTTCTTACGATTTAAACAAAAGCTATGTGTCCCATCCAAAAATGATTTATAAAAAATTTGATGATTTTTTTTTCATGAAAAACTTTTGTTTGCTCATTTTTTTTTGTATTTCATTTCGTTTTTCCAAAAAATTTAGTTCTTAGAATTGAAATATTATTTTCTTACGAATAAAACAAAAACTACTCATCATACCAGAAAATTATGAAAAACAAATTTGTAGATTTTTTTGGAATAAACAATTTTCGTTTTTTTTATTTTTTCCGAATCTTGCATAATCTGGCCGCAAAATTAAATTTTTAAGAACATTTTTCACGATTAAAACAGAAAAAAGTGTCTCACCAAAAAAGTATTTTTTGCAAAATGCATTTATCTTTTAATTATGAAAATTTTTGCTTTTCAACATTTTTTCATATCTTGTATGGTTTTAGTGGAAAATAGATTTTAAAAAACGCCATTGATGCATTAAACTTTATTAAGATTTTTGGTAAATATTTGCAAATTTAAAATTATTTTTGAAATTTTTATGAAATTTCTTAATATATTTTTAAATGATTCGAATTTTTTCTAACATTGCTTATATTTTGTATTAAATTTGATGCCATAACTTTAGGCTTAACATTATTTTTGTAGCTTTTCAAAACTTCTAAATACGTTTGAAATTCTTTAAAATGTCTTTAAACATTTTGTATGAATTCGGTTCGAAAAAAATTAATTAAAATTTTACCACAAATCTTAAAACCTCTCAAAATCTTTAAAACGCTTAACACTTTTCTTTCATAAATAAAAAAATCTACATTTTGTTCAAAATTTGTTGGAATCGTTTCAAATTCTTTTTTAATCTTTTTAAACCTTCTTAATCTTTGAAATATCATTTGAAATAATTAAAAAGTTCCTTAAAATATTCAGTATTATTTTTTGGCAATAAAAACATAATTATTTCCCAATATTAGAAAAAAAATTGCTAGTAAAAATAATATTTTGTATCCATAATGAGGAAATTTTTATGCACTAATTTGATGGTGCAGATTTGTCTTTTTTTATTAAGTAAATACCTATAGCCTTATTTAACAAATCTTATATAATATAAATATTAATTATAAATATAATATAAATTTAAATTTTAAGATATTTTTTTAGAATATTTTAAAAGATTTTAAAGGATTTGAATTTTTTTAGCGTAATTCAAAAGATTCTAAAAACGAAAAATGGTTGCCTTTATTAACTAAGAATCATTTACAGTATTATTTTTTTAAATTATTTATTTTGAAAATAATTTTTCCAAATTAAGATTCCTTATTTGGAAATGGTGATTTACAAAATTCGAGAAAAATTAGAAGAATAAGGATCTTGTCATTTAAATTTTTCTTCGGTTTTGAACTTTACTGGCATGAATAGAGAATATCGATGTAAGAGAAAACAATTCCAAAGAAAAATTGATCAATAAAATTTAAGTACTCATTTGCAGCTATCAACCATAGAGCAATAAAAATTTATAGGCTCACCAGGATTCTGAAGTATCATTACGACCCTTTTTGAGAAAAAATTGGACAGTTTTAAATCCCAGAGGATTTTTTTATAGCACAAATGATTAACGATCTTTCATATTTAATAACGTAAATCTTCTAATTGTGAATGCCTCTTCAGTCTTTCAAATTATTTCTCAATTGATCGCATAGAGCGTTTTATGCAAGAATATTCAATCATTTTCACTTAAAAATAAGATTTTTCAAATAAAAAGTGAAAACCTTATTTTCAAAAAGAATAATTTTTCTATTATTGTTAATAATCAAAATAATGTTACTGACAATTTCAATACGATAAGTCATGGCTTATTTTTTTGAGGAAAACATTCTCTATAATTTGTCTATGGCTCAAATCGTTAGAAGAATATTTTTTTCAAGAAAACATTTTTATAAGCAAATAACTATATTTGAATATTGTTTACTTATTCTTAGAATTAAATACCGTATAATTGTAGGAAGTACGTTTGCCGAAAAATAAGAAATCATTTATTAAATTTATTTATTTTCATTCAAATTGGTATTTTTGTTTAAAAAAAGTAGATCCTAAAGAAGATTCAAAAGCTTAAACAAATTTAGGTTATGTTAGCGTTCTATATCGAAAATCGGTGTCTTTAAAAAAAATCATTATAATTTGAATTGAATATAGAATCTGTTAAGAATTTTGGAGTTTGTTAGTATTTTTTGTTGAAAATTACTATCTTTAATAAAAAAAGTTAAATCGCAAAGAACATTCTCAGGTTTAAACAATTGTAGGCTATTTGAGCCTTTTACTTAAAAAATGGATGCACAAGAATCATTATTATTTAAACGATATTTTTAATATTTGCAATTTTTAATTAAATTTGGAAAATTTATTGTAAAAATTAGTATCTTTCTAAAAAAATCTTTATAATTTAAAACAAAATTTAAAATCTGTTGAAAATTGGTATTAAAAAAAAGTAGATCTTAAAGAAGATTTACAGGTTTTTTAAACAATTTTAGGCTATTTTAGCATCATATGTCGAAATTTGGCATTTTCAAAAAAAAATTATTATTATTTTAATGAAATTAAAATATGTTTATGAGTTTTAGAAGTTCTAGTGTTTTTTGTTTATAATTGGCATTTTTAATTTGAAATAAGATAGATCTCAATGAAAGTTCACAGTTCGAAACAATTTTAGGCCACGTTAGCCTTTTACAGAAAAATTAATATTTTAGAACAAAATATTTGAAATTTGATCAAGATTTATAATCTTTAAACAATTTTGGATTATGTCATTACCTGTAGAAAAACATTTCTTTTTTGAATAAAAAAAGTAGTTCTCAAAAATACTTACAAGGTTTGAAAAATTATTGGCCATTTGTGTGTTTCACACCAAAAAAATTATATGTTAAAACAAAAATCATTATAGTTTGAACAAAAAAAATTTGATATCGAAAGAAATTTAAAATCATGATCAAACTTCTCGTATTTAAATGTTTTCCTTTGGAAAGTATTGGCATTTTATTAAAAACATTTAATTAAAAAAATATATTTACAATTCTCAACAATTACAAAAAATAAAATTTAAATGCAATGATTGTTAATTAAAATAATACAATTTACAAACTTGAACAGATTCAAATGTTGTTAGTGCTTTAAGCCGAAAATTATAATTTATATTCCAAAATCATTACTTTTCACATAAGATTTATAATTTTTAATAATTTTAGGTTAAGTTAGAATTTTATTTCATCAATTCGCATTGTAAAAAATCGTCATCATTTAAACAAGATTTGGAGACTTTTTACAATTTCGGATTATGTTTATTTATTTATTTATTTTACAGAAAATATTGATATAGATTTCAAAGAAGATTTGCAATTTTTGCAGCATTTTGATATGTCCAAAATTGATATTTTTAATTTAAAAAAGTCGTCAGATTTTTCAGATTATCATAAAGAGTCATTAAATGCACAATTTTTAGTTTTCTTGCCTTTTTTAAAATTGAAAATTAGTGTTTTTAATACAAAATCATTTGGTTTCACAGAAAATACAAAACTTTAGAAGCGAAATTTTAGGTTATGCTTAGGTTATGTTATGTTTTTGAACAACAAATATTTTATATTCAAATAAATATTATAGAAAACAATTATGTTACTATTGTATTTCAATTTATTAAATATTAATTGATAAATTTATAAACTTTAATAAATTATAAATTACTTATAAATGTTTATGTGAATAATTGAACAAACGAAAAAGTTAATTTTTTATGTTCACAAATGCTAGTTGCACTATTTTGTATGTAATAAATGCTAATGAACCAGAACTATCCTTCATTAATAAATTTTAAGTTAATAATACGGTTTGATGTCTATCGTTCAAATCATTCAACTTTCTTATGCAAATTTTTCTGTAATTAGGAAGTGACTTGAGTAATTACTATGTGTGCTTTGATATCGTATTATCAAAGTCACTTCCGGAAATTACTAGACAGATCGCTCGCGGTCATCCGTGCGTTTCACTACTGACTAATGCTCTTTAAGATTGATTGAAAACATCTTTTCTTTCCAATTAAATCGGAAGTGAAACTGGATTTAAATTATTCAAGAATTAGTGAAATTTATTAAAATTATATAAATCTGTTAATATTAAACATTCATCAAATCTGTAATGGATTCAATTTTCTTATAAATATTAATTAATTATCTAGTAAAACAAATTAATTATGAAAATAAAAAAGTTTTTGGTGAAAAAATGATTAAAATGGATATGAAGGGATTATCATTTGTTACTTTATTAGGAAGTTACTAAAAAAAGAAATTGTTATTGTTTATTTTGATTTTTTTAAATTTTAGAGTTAATAGTTTCAAGTATTTTGGAAAACTTTATTTTTAGTCCGAATATAAAATATCAGTCGGAAGAGCAAAAACATTCGTATTTTCGGCAAACTAGTACAAAAAAATCTAAAAAAGTTGTTTCGATATTTGATTTTTTTTAAGTTTTGGTTTTTTTTTACGAAATATTTGTCACCTTATCCTCACTGCTATAATAAATTATGTTACAAAAACATTTGCATTTTTCTAAAAAAGAAAGAAAATAATCCAAATTATTTTTTCAATTTTTGTGAAATTACACATCAGAATTAAATAATACAAGAAGAAATTCAATATACTAGGTACCTGTTAATTTAAATAATATAAAATAAAAACAAGGACAATATTTTTTTAATTATAATGAAAATTTATATCTAAACTTTAAATTAAATTTTTTTTAAACTGTAAATTATTTTTTTCAAGTCAAATTATTTTTCTTTACTAGAAACGAGTTTTTGTGAAAAGCACTAAGATAACATATTCTCGTTCAAATATTCTGAATATTTTTTAAATTTAAAAGAATTCAATTATTTGAATCCTTATGTTTTTTTGTTTGTTTAAAATTGGCGATTTACCGCGAAAAATAATAATGTCACATGAAATTAAAAAAATTAAAGGTCTTATTTAAAGCTATACAGATTATCAGTAAAAACACAAACATAATCTTAAATTGTATAAAATTTAAAATTGTGATAGCATTTTTTTATAGAATTGAAAAAATTTGAAATCTTCTTTATAAGCCAGTGAATATTTATAAAAAATTATGGGGTTTGTTAATAAACGTAGACACAATCTAAAATTGTACAAAAATAGTAAATCTTAAACAAAATTATGATTTTTTAAAATTAAAAATACTAATGTTGATTAAAAAAACAGTATAACATGAATTAACAAATAATGATTTCAAATTGCAAATCTTCTTTAAAACAATAATAATAACATAACTTTAATTTGTTTAGAAATTGAAAATATCTTAGGAAATCTATACCTATTTTTGGTGAAAACAGCTAATAACATAACCTTCAATTGTACAACAAAATATTATTTTTTTCGAAATATAATTATTTTGTACTAGGAATACTAGGAATAATTCAATCAGAATTTTAAATTGTGAATCAATGAAAAATGTAACTCTTCTTCGAAATTAAATTAATTTGGTTTAAAAATACTAATTTCTGGTGTAAGATGTAAGGTAAACAATAATGGTTAAAAATGGTCTATAATTAAAATATAATGATTTTTGTTGAAAAATGACCATTTTCGGCAAATTCCTACGATAACTGAAAAATTAAGGTTTTTAAAAAGTTTATTATCTGTGAAATCTAATAATTTTAGTTTTAAAGAATCAATTTTCGGTGTAAAACGCTTAATAACATAACCTAGAATTCTCTTAGTTCTCAGAGAAATGTTAACCGATGAAAGATTTCATTAATGTTCAATATTAAAAGATTTAAATTCTTTTAATCAATTTCACTAATTTTTCAATTCTGCTGACTGTTTTGAAAAGCTGACTGTTCCGAAGCATTATAATAATAGAAAATGATATGGCTGTAATTAAAATTACAATTACTACATATTACAATTTAATAAATCATTTTCTTAACAAATTTTAGATGTTCATGAATTCAACAAAATTAAAAATGGTAATTTTTTCAGTTGGAAAACGGAATTGAAAAGTTCTATTATATTCTATCGCTTTTCTATCTCGAAAAATCACAAATAATTTCCTTTTTTTGGCAATTCGATCAATTATTTTTTCGAAACGATTTTCCAAATGTTTTATAAAAATATTTTCGAGTTTATATTTCTAACCAGCACTTCATTAGAGAATTATAGATGATAGTATTATAATTATAATTTTTAATTAACGAAAATAGTATTAATTGTGAAGGTGATTATTACCAGTTTGATTTTTTTTGCGGTAAATTCGAAACTTTTTGTGTCTCTTGCAAATAATATTTTTTTGCGCTCTGTGAAAAAGATTTTTTAAAAGGTCTTAAAATATTTACTCCTAAATTCATTTGTTACGTAATGTATTTGTCAAGTGCTTGCAATGTTTTGATAGCCTGCGGCTTTATGTGAAAGTAAACAATTGCCGAATTAATTTATAACATGTCGTATAATACATTGTTTTATATTTGTATTGGTAAATATAATATCAATGGGAATTTATGGAAGAAAGTGAACGTTAGATATTTATGTGATATAAATTCAGTTTATGGGGCAGTGAACCCCACAATAAGGATATAAAAGCCGGCTCTATAGTAAAGATATGAAATAATGTAACTGCGATTCATTTAATCTGACTCGGAACTTTTAGTATTTACAATTTTGTTGTTTGTCATTTCAATTTAGAATCCTATATATTGCGAATAACTTTCACGTTATGGTATCATTGAAATCCTACAACTCTTTTGTTATCTAAAATAAATGACACATGACTGTACGAGGCAAGAAATAAAATAGAACAGAAAGTTGTAAATTTTTTCTAAAACACTCTTTTGTAAAACATTTCCTGAAGAATTTTATCAATATTACAAAACGGATATATTTTTTGTTATGTTGCATATGAGTAATAACCATTCTTTACCAACAATTTATTGAGAGAAATTTCTGTTCGATTGTAATTTCGTTTTAAGCAATATGCAAATACTTTTTTAAAAATAAATATATTACTTAAGAAACGGATTTCCTTACAATTTAGAAAAAAGACTTAAGAAACAGAAAATAGAAACAGTCTAGAATCTGAAAAATTGAAAAAAGCGTAAGGTTTTGAAAAAGAAATTTTCTTCCGATAGAAGAACCCTAACCGAAAATGAAATTTATTTGGGCTTTATTCATTAAAAATAATGAAAGTATAATCCTTTCAGAAACATATCGGCTAATTTAAATTCAAATTCCAGATGACACGATTTTTTTTTTTAATATTGAATCAAAGCAATAACTAATCACAATCACCTTGTTGCAGCATATAAACCAAATATTAATTTTTAATAAGGCTGTGATGAAATGTACAGTTGCCTTACTTTTAGGAATGATTTAGGAGTTCCGAATTAAATATAAACTTTTAATGGGTATTTGTTAAAAATCCAAGGGTCCAGTCTAAAAACAGGAAATAAGAATAATTTCCAATCAGCATGTTATAATGCAAGAGTCTAATGACCTGTCAGTCCATATGCGAATGGTACATGTCCGTCGATATTGCTTTTCTGCTTAACAGAAAGTACCTGATAGGATGCTTGCTTCCTGCTTCGTTTCGAAGCATAATAACTAGATCAAAAGATAAGTACCAGATCTTTGAGAAAATCGAACAAAGGCACGCACAAAAATTTTTATTGCAAAGTTGCCTTTCACGCAGCGTAGTTCCTACTTGTGTTTTCTATGTTTATCGCATTAGAAGACAGCTGTACAAAATCCACTGAGTCGTGAAAGTAACGTATGATAAAAGCTGTTTGAAAAACTTATTGCAATAAAGTTCATTATTTTGCAGAAACTGCTTCTTAGATTCATGAAGACGGAAAACTAGTTTTAATAACTGAGAGTCAGTAGCTTTAATTGATACTTTGAAGAATATTCGTGTTTTTAGTTACTTACTCATTTGATGACAAAATAGAAAACAAGCTAAGGACTCTTTTAGCTTCAGAAATTTTATAAACGTTTAATGTAATCTTGGTGTGATCAAAAAAGGTTGTTTTTTATAAAGCCAGGTCCTTTTTCGAATTAAAAAGATAGGTTTGGTTTTATTGCCCTTATCTAAAATAAAACTGAAAGCAAACTAAGCATTAAATTAACCCTGTCTTTTTATTGTCCATCAAACATTTCATAAACCTTTCCTGTAAACGGCACAAGATAGAAATGTTTTATTTTAAGAAAGAAAGTCAAGTTTTATGATAGGAAATGGGTTCAAATTTTGCCTTAAGCCAAAAAATGGATTCAGACAATGAAAATTTTTAAGAATAAATTCAGTTGCCAACCTAATTTGAGAAAAAACTGAAAACAAGCTTTTAAGGAAAAGGTCTTATTTTAGATTAGAAAATAGGATTAAATAAGACAATAAGACAGTAAGATCTATTTTAAGAGAAAAATTTAAAACAACTTGAGCATTAAATTGAAACTGTTTTACCATGTATCAGCCATTTTATAAATCTTTTATAGTAAGTTCATAGTTTAAAAAACTTTGTTTTCATTGTGCATACCATTTTAAGATAATAATGGGCTTAAATTTAGTTTTTACTTAAAAATATACTTAGTTGATAAATATTTTTAATACTATTTTCATGATTAAGTTTAAGACAAGACACTAGGGCAATAAAACTTAGTTTATGGCAAAAATGTTTGAAAATAAAATTAGCATTAAATTCAGACTTTACTTTTACTGTATCTTAAGAAAACTGATCTTCTTTTAAGATAATAAATAGGCTCAGATTTAGCTTTGAACCAAAAAATAGCTTTGGTTAATAAGTTTTTACAAGAATATTTTTTGAGTATACATTCATCTAACGACTAAATTTAAGAATAAACTGAAATTTTATAAACTTCATATGGCTACTAAAAAACGGTTTTGTTTTAAACAAATAAAAAACCCTTTATGCTAACATCATATTGTCACCGATAAGAATGTTTTTTTTTTAAAGCAAGACAGTCATTTTTTGTGACAAAAAGTGTGTTTATATTTAGCCTTGAGCCAAAAAATTGTCTCAGATATTGAGTATTTTCAAGACAATTTTCAAGATTAAATTTAGCTGTCAACCTAATTTAAGACAAAACTGCAAAAAAGCTGATCACTAAATTAATGCTATTTTTTGCTATTTATTAGATATTTTAAAACTTTCATGTAAAGTTCATCATCTTGCAGCAAAAAGTTTTGTTTTAAGGAAGAAGGTGTTCTTTTAAGGTAAAAATGAGATTGAATTTAGTTCGAAACTAAAAAATAGGCTAAGTTTATGAATATTTTCAAAACTATCTGCAGGATTAAATTTGAAACGATGACAACAGGAAACAATAAAAAATAAAAACAATAGGAAAATAAGACCTAAGTTAAGACAAAACGGAGAACAAGTTGTGTATTAAATTGAAACTATGTTTTCACCATGTGTCCAAAATTTATAAACTATTCGTGTCAATTAATATTTTTAATACTATTCTCCTGATTAAATTTAAGATAACGAGACAATAGGACAACAAAACCTAATTTAGGACAGAAAGTTTGAAAAATAAGCTCAGAATTAAATTTAAACTGTATTTTTACTGTGTTTCAAGAAACCTGGTCTTCTTTTAAGATAATTATTAAACTCAGATTTAGTTTTAAACCAAGGAATAGATTTGGTTAATAACGATTTATAAGAACATGTTTCTATTTATATTTATTCAACGACTCAATTTAAGACAAAACTGAAATTTTTCAAACCTTATAGGGCAACAGAAAAAAAGTTTTATTTTGATGAACGATACCTCGTTTTAGGATATATAATCGGCTTAAATTTTGCTACAGGCCGAAAAATAGGCTTCTGTAATCAATGTTCTGAAAATGGATTTCATGATTAAATACAAGACAATGAGATAATAGGACCTAATTCCAGACAACAATTTTTAAAACAAGCTTAGCATTCAATTTAGACTGTATTTTTACTATTTTTCAAACAAGTTTTCTTCCTTTTAAGATAAGAAATGGGCTCCGATTTAGCCTTCAGCCAAAACGTAGGTTCGGCTTAGAACTATTCACAAGAATATTTTTATGTTTATATTTATTTAACGACTTAATTTAAGGGCATGTGACACAGCTAAATACCTATATTACCGACCACAGTTTTTCAGTTCACTGAATGTTTTTTTGAACCTAAGAACTTTTTTTGTAAGTAAAATATCGAGCTGAAACTTCGGGAAATATATTAGAGTGCAATAAAGTACGTTTAGGTACTGCATTTTGGTAGAAACTTCACTGAACATTATTTCATCTTTTTTCTGAATCTCAACATTTTTTTAACGTTTGAACTTTTTTTATACATAAAATATCGGTCTCAAACTTTGAGAAATGCAAGAGCCGAAAGAAAACTACGTTTAAGTATAAAGCTTAATAATAAAAGATGTAAA
>NC_046664.1:15107622-15190930 GCF_010883055.1 Belonocnema kinseyi | reverse complement strand
GTTCAGAAAAAAGATGAAATAATTTTCAGTGAAGTTTCTACCAAAATGCAGTACCTAAACGTACTTTATTGCACTCTTATACATTTCCCGAAGTTTCAGCTCAATATTTTACTTACAAAAAAAGTTCTTAGGTTCAAAAAAACATTCAGTGAACTGAAAAATTGTGGTCGGTAATATAGGTATTTAGCTGTGTCACATGCCCTTAAGGCGAAGTTGAAATTTTATACACCTTATATGGCTACAGATTTTTTTTATAAACAAAGCCTTGTTTAAGGATAATAAAATCAGCTTAAATTTAGCTCTAGGCCAAAAATAGACTTAGTTTAATACTATTGTTAGAACTTTTTTGAGATTATATTTAGTTACTATTTTAATTTAAGAAAAAAAATAAAAAGTAGCCGAACAAAAAGACAAAACTGTGTTTTTAATCTGATTGAAAATTTTGATGAACTTCATGTGGCTGCAGATAAAGAAATTTTGTTTAAAAAAACGAAATCTTGTTTTCACATAAAAAAATAGACTTGAATTTCAGTTTCAGCCAACAAGTAGGCTCGGTTAATTACAATATGTAAGACTATGTTCGTGAATATATTTTTATTTTACTTTTTTTATTTTTTATATATTTTTCAAGACAAAACTGAAAACCAGTCGAGCATAAAGTAAAAAATGTATTTTTACTCTAATAAGGAAATTTCATAAGCTTTATATAGCAACAGGAAGAAAAGTTTTGTTTGAAAAAGCCAAGTCTTGTTTTAAGATAAAAAATCGACTTAAATGTATATATAGGCTAAAAAGAGGCTTATTTCAAGGTGTAACAAAAGTAATTCATTTTTTCTAAGTTTTTAAAAAGATTATTGTGGTTTGACTGTAGACCTTGAAGTATAAAATTGTTGCAAATCGTATTTTCACTTGCAATAATCGTTCTCTATAAAATAGACTTTTGTGTAATCAGATCAAGACCGGAAAGTGTAAACGAGTTTACCGAGAGTCTGGGATCGAATTCTGCGAACGTAACGCGTGAAAGTAATCGACCTTAGAGGTCTAAAAGCTACTTAAGATTATCGAAGAAATACCGTGAAATATTTTCTAGTCATCTCGATTGAAAATATAGACCTTGCAATATAATTGTGGTATTAGATGAGTAGCAAAAATTTCTAAGGGCTAATTAAATTTCAACACCAGATTTTTTCTCAATCCTCTAAATATACTCACATTCCGTTTTTTATAACCTTTTTATAACTTCCTACAAGTATTGAAACAATAAGTTATAAATTTAGCATAAAATCAAATACATTTCACAGTTAGAAAGGTAAATGTCAAGAAATGTATAAAAATGATAAAATAAATAGTCTTTAAAATTGCCTCCTTATATAGATATTACTTGAGCCATAAAATAAATGGTTTATTTGAAGACTAAATGGCAAACAATTTACATAATAATGAGAGCATTACTTCACTTAGGAAAAATACTCAAGTTATAATATAATCATAGATATTATCCATTTTAAAAACAACACTTAAATATATTTCAACCACAGAATAATTTTTGTAATATAAAGCCATTCTTAGGAATCACTTTGAGATAAACTGCTGTACAATAGAGAACCACTAAGTAACCACTAAATGTCACTTAATAAATCATTTTTCTAAAAATAATGAGTATTCCCTAAGAGAAACTCATACAATTTTTTTAATTTGGGTGAATTTTTCGAAAAATGATCTGTTTTTAACTAGAAAAAGCAGTATAATTCGCGAAATTGAAGATTTCAAGCGTCCAGCTATCTCAGCTTTTTGCCATGCTTAGCCCCGTTTGTATGGTAAATTAAGAGTCCCACTTTTCATTCACAAAAAGCAATAGAAAGTCACGAAATAATTTTTTTTCTGTGTTTCTCTTTACCCTACAGTTTTTTAAGGCGTTTTCAACAAGAAAAAAGAAATAGGTGTATAAGAACGTTTGTGAATTAGATTGTTTAATCTATATCATTTTATATTTTTAACGTAAATAAAGAAAAAGCGAAAATGGCACATTTTTTCAACATTATCAATGAAAAAGAGTGTTTGGCAATTAATGAGCAGAAAGTAATTGTTCTCCGTTCTTCAAATCTTCAAATTATATAAATGGTGGTGTTTATTTAAGAATTATTATCATTCGATAGTATTTGTTTATTTTATAAACAGTTGATGAAATAAAGAAATAATATCGAATTACAATTATTCATAACTAAAAACCACCACTTATATAATTTAAAGGCGTTGAGAATGAAAAATAATTACTTTCTGACCATAAATTTCCAAACTATGCATTTGTTTATAACATTTGTTTGTAAAATAAAATAAAAATATCGAATGACAGTTTTGCATAAATAAAAATCAACAATAATATAAATTAAAGACGATTAGAAAGAAAACGGTTACTTTTTGTTTTTAAATGGTCAAATTATTAATTTGTTTATAAAATAAGCAAATAATATCAATTAACAATACTTTATCACAAAACCTCACTAGTAATGTAATTTGAAGACGATTAGAGAGAAAGGCGATTACTTTTTCTATATAAATAGCCAAACTATGATTTTGTTTATAAAATTTGTTTATAAAATTCACAAATAATATCGCATAACCAATCTTTATTATTAAATATTATCACTAATATAATTGAAGGAATTAAGAAATAAAAACGATTACTTTCGGCGAATAAATTCCTAAACTATGCATTTGTTTATATAATTTGTTTATAAAATACACAAAATTAATTCAGACAACAAATTTCCATGATGAAATATGATCGTGCCGATAAATTCAAGCAATTACAACTTTCAAATATAATTTGCAAGTAAAATTTTCATGATGTTGATATTATGGGAATATAATTATTTTATAACAATTAGATTCGATATCCTGTTAATTATTTGTATTCTTTAAATACTTCGACATTTCTTTTGATCAAAAATGGAATTAATTAGGTTGTTTATTTAAAAATAAAAAATGATTATTAAAAAGTGCCTCATTTTTCTCTTTAATTATTTATATAAAAAAAGGATAATAATAACAATTGAAAACTCTAATCAATAGACACGCTTACGCAACCATGGCTGATCACTGCAAAAATTTTCTTTTTTTAAATCGGTGAATAATTTTATTGAAGGCTGTAGGGGATTTTGAATTATCCTTTTTTTAAACTTTATATTTTGTGTCCGATAAGTCAACTGAAGTCTTTTTTTGGATAGAAAATATTTTTTTTCTGAAAATTTGTCTTTTGATTTAAAAGTTAACTTTTTATAGTAAAAATATTGCATCTTTTTGGATAAAAATGCAACTGTTTGATTTTAAAATTCCACTATTTCCTAGAAAATGTACCTTTTCTTCAAAATTCATATTTTGGTGTTGAAAAGTCAAATCAAATCTCTTTGAATAAAAATTCAACTCTTTTTTTGAAAATTTGTTTTTTGATTTAAAAATTACTTGTTTTAGTTTAACTTTCATTGTATTTTGACAAAAATGCAACTATTTTGTTGAAAAATTATTCAATTTTCTTGAAGTCATTATTTTTGTTTGAAAATTCTTCTGTTTTGTTGAAAATTGAACTATTTTGTAGAAATTTTATTTTTTGTTAAAATTTAATATTTTGGTGTTGAAAAGACAAAAGGAATATTTTCTGGATAAAAATTCAACTATCTGGTTGAAATATTCGCCTTTTTGAATTAAAAATTAAATTTTTTCGCAGAAATTTTTGTTTAAAAATTTATATTTTAATCGAGAAAAGTCAACTGAAATCTTTTCTGAACGAAATTTCAACAATTTTTGTTTAAATTCATATTTTGGTTTGAAAATTCATCTGTTTTAGTAGATTTTTTTTTTAAATGAAAATGCAACTTTTGGGTTAAAAATTATTATTCTTTCTTTGTGCATTCAACTATTTTTTACGAAAGATTCGGTAGGAACACTTTTTTAAGAAATAATTTTTCTTTCAGACTTATATTGTTAGTTAAAAATTTTAATTATTTTATTGAAAATTAATCTTGTATAATTGAAAATTCAACTGCTTGAATAAAAGTTAGACTGCATTGTTAAACAATATGTGTATTGAAACGCTATGTCTTTGGTTGAAAATTCGACTAGTGAAAAAGCCTTTTTTTGGTTTAAACTTAGTTTCTTAACTGAAATTTGATTTTTTCAAATTTAAAGATTGATATTCTTTAGCTGAAAATTCTCTTTTTTTAGGGAACAAAATAACTATCTTCGTTTTAAATTTCATTTTTGTTGTTTGGTTGGAAATTAAAATTTTGTAGAGAAAATTCGTCTTTTGACTTGAAGGTTCAACAATGTAGGTAAATTTTTATTTCTTTCTTGAGTGAAAATCTTTATTTGTTGAAAATTTGTCTTTTGCATTTAAAAATTCTTTCCTCTTTCTATAAATTTAATCTTTTTTTAAATTTAAAATTCAAGTATTTTTTTAAAAAGCCATCTTTTATGGTAGAAAAGACAATTTTTGGTTTAAAATAAATGAATAAATTTGAAATTTTTACATTTGTATCTGAAATACTGTTTTATTCCGTTTATAAAAGATTTTATTTGAAAAGTATTACAAGATTATAATGCTGCTTTTTAATTATTAATCATGAACGAAAATTAAACATTATTCAAGGAAAAATCAGGAAATTTTGAAAAGGAAGTTCTCGCACACCCTTTCCAATTCTAGTAGCATAAACTAGTAAAAATTTCTGGAAACTAAAAATTACTTTAAGTAATAGGAGGGAAGGATATTTATTTACGCTTTAATACAGGGGAAGAGTCCCTAATGGGAATTATAAAAATCGTTTTCACAATTATGATACTTGGTACAATAAAAAAAATGTTTCGAAAAACTAGCAAAGATGTCAGTTAACTAATGTGGTCACCATTAACCGAAACGATTTTCGTCTTGGACATGCTTACACAATTTTCGTGATAACTCAAAAACCAGTAAATGTTTCATCAGTTTCTTGGTCTTATCCTAAAAAGGATATTTCAAGCTATAATTTAGCGAAGTTTCAATATTCTCCAAGAATTTCCCTGAAGCATGCAGAAAGCATGCAGACAGTTAGTCTTTCACAAATTCTATCTGAGTTCCTATTTATCGAAAAGACTTCAACTAGGGATCAATCAACGCGAAATTTAATAAGCTTTCTAAACATCCCTTGTGTTTATTTTCTCAATTAATTTATCGCTGAGTTAACCCCTAAAAACAAAGAGATGTTTGAAACATGGTCTGATAAGTCTGCTAACACTGAATAATGTCATTTATCTGTTTAAATAACAATTTTTCTGGAATATTTTTGTCAATGTAAATATTTTGAATTGGAAAATGAAAGATTGGATAAATGTTAAATGAATGTATGCATGATTTTAGTGGCAAAGTAAGTTAATTTAGTTTAGATTCTAGCAAAGTCAGGTTTGTGGGTCTTCCTAGCGTCAAGACAAGACGAGACAAGAATAGAGTGATTTTGCCATGTAACTGTGGAATTGTTAAGATTGTCAGAGCAGAGTGTAAGTCGGATACACGGGCATCTCAGTGTCGAAACTTTCTCAGACTGTTGGTCAATGCCTTCATAATGGCCGCGAATCGTGTAACTGCACTTCCACAGCGTACGTTATATTAGCGAAACCAGTTGAAGTAATAGCTTGCTTTAGCAGCTGGGTATTGTTTCTAAAGTGAAATCAAACAAGCGGCAAAGTGCTTTTCGCAAAACCCTAATCTACACATTTGGCTTACACTGATTCATATCTACATTAAACTTGAAAAAGTGAAGAAACAATTAACATTTCGAAACTAAACGATTCCTGGAAACAAAGCCAAGAAACCGACGACCATATTTGTAAAACGACCGTAAAATCTTCCTATTTTAATTTGAAAAAAGATCCTCTTAAAAAAATTTCCTAAACAAGAACACAAATTTTTGGACAAAAATAAAAAAGTGGACAATAAAAAAACATTTGTAAATAACATTCACCAACGTTTCGGTACTTATTTAGCACACTTATAAAGTTATGAAAAATTTTCGAGCAGGTAAGAACAGCAACGAAACAACGATGCTCTATTTTTTGCTTGATTCTCACGTATCAAAGGGAGAGCATCGTTGTTCCGTTGCTGTTCCTACCTGCTCAAGTTTTTCTAACCTTAATAGGATTTGATAACAATAAAAATAAAAAAGACGAAAGAAAAAAAGGAAGCGGATTTATTTGGTTGCATTCTCAAATTTTTTACTTCTTTTTTATTTTTGTATAACATTTTTTTTTTAATTTTTTTTAAAAGAGGTTCTTTTTCAAATTCTACTTGGAAAATTTTGTAGTGGATGTCCAAATTTGGTCGTTGGATTCTTGGTTTTATTTTCAGAAATATCAGAAATAAATTAACTTAATTATTGAACGTTAAATAATATTTTAGATTTGATTTTAATATAATTCAAATATATTTAATTTTTAATGAAAAAATTTTCAAAAATCTGGAATTAGTTCCAGCCTTTACTGCTTCTAGATTCCGGTTGAAACCATCTAACTTAAGTAATTTAAACTATCAATTTGGGAATGCCTGAATTTACACCAAAATTAAATCTTCCAACTTAATTAAAATGTTTAAAAAAAGATGCCTCTTCCAGTTTATAAAAATGTTTAAAGCAAAATTTTCCCCATTCTAAGCCAATAAAAATCTCCAAATTAATAGAAATGATCCTCTTTAAATTCAGAAAAAATTAAAGCCATAATGTCCTCCTGTCCAAATCTCCCCAAAAAATATATTTTCATTTAAATGATTAATAAATTGAAAATTACCTCACTTCCAACTTAAACAAATGTGAAACAAAAAGAGTTACAATCTTCAATTTCAAAGAAAACGTAAAATGTTATTCCCTTCAACTTCATAAAAAATCTAAAAAATTTAAAATTTTCCCGCTTCCAACTCAGAAAAAATTTAGAAATAAAAATTACCTTTCAACTCAATTGATATCTTAAAAATAAAAAAGTATCCTTGTTTCAATTCGTGACATTTTTTATTTTATTTTTTTGCAATTTTCTTTGTCCCAACATAAAAAATTTAATTCAAGATTTACTCCTTTCTGACTCTCTAAAAATCTCAAAAGCAAAAAATTTCCCTGTTTCAATTCGGATAATAATTGAAATTGCCTCCCTTTAACCTCAATACAAATAGTTAATATTCAATTACCCTCTTCTAATTTTCTTTTAAAAAATATTGAAAATAAAAAGCTTACCACATCAACCCACTAAAATTATTAAAAAAAACATTTTTCAATTTACAAAAATTCGTCCCTTTCAGCTTGATAAAAATCCGAAATATAGATAATTGTCCCTTTTCCGATTAAGAAAAAAAAAAAACTGATTTCAGTTCAGAATAAATTAAAAAAAAAATTTCCTTCCTCTCAAATCAATAAATATTTTGATAATAAAAAATATTCTCGTTCTAATTTATAAAAGATTGAAAACAAAATTTTTCTGATCCTCAAATCGATAGTAAAAATAATCATTCTCTTTCAATTCAGAAAAAATTAAATCCAAGATTGTATTCTTTACAATTTCGTAGTTATTCCAAAAGCAAAAAATTTCGCTTTTCTAGTTTGGAAAATAATTAAAATATTCTTCCTTCCAAATCAATAAAAATAATGAAGATTAGAATTTACATTCTTCAAACTTATAAGAAAAAATGAAAATAAAAAGACCAACCCCTTACCTCACTAAAAATGAAAAAATGAGCTTTTCAATTTCATAAAATAATTTCTTTCTTTTCAACTCTATGAAAATTAAAAGAAAAGTGTTTCTGTTCTAATTTAAAAAATTTTAATTTAAAATTACGACTGCAAACTAAAGAAAAATTGTAAACAGAAAAAGAAAGAATATCCTTTTTCAGTTCAAGAAACAACAAGGAACTCAAATTTAATTCTTTTAAAACTCAATAAAAAGAAGACAAAAAATATGAAAACAAAAATTTCTTCTCTTTCAACTGAAAAAAAATTATTCTTGTTTCAATTAATAAAATACTGAAAAAAATTCTATTTTTCCGAATTCGATAAAAATCTTAAAAGTAAAAAGTTCCCACTACCACTTCAACAACAATTTGAAAATAAAATATAATCGCTTTAAAGTCAATTGAAATATAAAAAATAGAAAGTTTTTCCGCCCCCAACTCAATCAAAATTTTAAACTTAAAAAAGTTCCTCTTCCAGTTGGGAAAAAATTGAAATACCAACATTTTTCCCTTCCTTTTAAAATTAAAATGAGGACATGAAAACGTTTTTTCTTTTTATAAAGAGATACTTTTTAGTTACATTATTTTTATTGAAAATCATTTCAAATTAAAAATTGTTCAATTGTTATTGAAACGTTAAAATTCAACACATTGAATTTCTAATTTTTTAGTTTTAAATAAAAAATAAGAATGTTAGTTTTGATAAAAGGAACTGGTAAAATATTTACCATAAAAATAAGTTTGATTTTTTATTTGAAAAAGCACTTTAAATGTTCAATTGATTTGAAAGTTTTAAATAATTTATCTGCTGTTCTAAATTTCCATAACATCGCTTATTATTTTATTTGCAAATAATGTTCGCGATAAAATCTGCGTGTTAAAAAAAAGAATATATATATAAACTAGAAAGCCCTAATATAAACCGAATGCATTACCATGCAAATTTATGTCGTAGATGCTTTAAGCACCTTGTAGAGTAGATTAAAATGTTCTTATGACGACTGGGAATGAGTTAATTACTATATTTAAATTCGAATTTAGTTTTATGTTTTAATGAAATTAGCATATCCTACATTATTTGAATTTTATATACGCACAATTTCTTAAAATAAATTTTCCATTCTAAATTCGAAAATTAAATTGTGTTTCCGATGGAGTGCGATCCTAATTGTAAACACTTCTTCCTATTAAATTTAACAGCACAGCACAAACCAAGAGGCATAAAATTAAAGATTTTTTTTTTAAATTAAATAAATACCTATGCTTAAGTAATTTAGAGAAGAATTTTTCATTTTATTTTCAAACCCGATAAAAAAAACTTACTTCATATTGACGTCAAATGGCTCGAGTAGACATATTTCTGAATTTTTTAAGAGGACATTCACAGGCCGCTTAAATTAAAGATGAGATTTTGAAGAATACGTCCTGTAAAATTTAGAATTATAAATGAAATATAATTTGTCTTTTTTCGTACAGAATTAATCTTCCTGGTTGAAAAATTATGTGTTAGGTTAAAAAATCAACTATTTGGTTGAATAGTGACGTTTTTTTAGCGAATTAATTTTTTTGGTGAGGATTCATAATTTTAGTCAAAACATTTTCTCTTCAGCTGAAAATAAAATTATTTTATTAAAAAATTCGCTGTTTCATTTTACATTAATTTTATCAACTGAAAATTTACCTATTTTGTTGAAAATTAACTTTTTTGATGAAAATAAACGTTTCTTGTGAAAAATTCACGTTTTTTGTAGAAAATTCGTCTTTTTTTGTTTTGCTTAGGAATTAATTTCTAAGTGAAAATCTACCTATGGCATTTTTTGTTAAATAATTAATATTTTCGAAAAAAGATTAATCTTCTTATTTAGGAATCAATATTTTCTAGTTAAAAATTGAACTATTGAACTGAACAATAATGTATTTTGTGAAAAATTATTTTTTTATTTAAAATGATTTCTTTTTATTTAAAACCAAAACTGTTTAGTTGTAGAAAATCAAACTATTTCTTGAAAAATTAATATTCTTGTTGAAAACTTATATTTTTTGTTGAAACTTAAACTGTTTAGGTATTAAATTCAACTTTTGGCGAAAAGTTCAACTATTTAGTAGAAAATAAACTTTACTTAAAAAATCAATTTTTCGAGTTAAAAATTTATCATTAAAGTAGATAATTTTTTGTCTTGAAAATTCGACTATTTTGTACATTGTGACTTAGAAATTCCAAAATTTGGTAGAAAATTAACTTTTTTGTTGAAAAATGATTTTTTTTCATAAAAATTCAACTGCTTTCTAGATAATTTGTCTTTTTGGCTTAAAAAATGTAACCATTTGTTTTGAAAATTATAGTTATTTTGTTGAAAATTCATATTCTTTTAGCATTTACTTATTTTATTGAAATTTTGACTATTTTGTTGCAAATTAACATGTTTTTGTTAAAAAATAATCTTTTGAGTAGAAAATTAATCTTTTTTCTTGTCAATTTATATTTTTAGTTAAATTAAACAGGATGAAAATTATTTCTTATTTGTTGAAAAAAAATTTATTTTTTCTTATTGAAAATTCAATAATCTGGCTGAAAAATAATCTGTCTTGATTGAAAATTAGTTTTCTTGTTAAAAATTCTTTTTTTCTTATTTAAAAGATAATTGCTTCTTACAAAATTTGACTCTTTAGCTTGAAAACTAAACTATTTGGTTAATAAATTATCCTTTTGGCTAGAAAATGAATCTCATGCGTTGAAAATTATTGATATGGTTGAAGATTTAGCTATTTTATTAAAAAATCGTCAATTTTCGTTGAATCCGACTAGTTCAAAATTCTTGTTTTTTCTTTCAATAAGCAATTTTCGAAACTGAAGCTGATACTAATTTTTTGAATAGTACAATTTTCAAACAAATAGGTCTGATAATTCAACTATTTTGTCGAAAACGATTATTTTTTCTTGAAAATTATTTTGATTATCTCAATTTGGTACTATTCTATGTTTGGTTCAAATATTGTTTATTAAAAATTGAAATTTAATTATTGAGTGGAAAAATCATATAAATGATTCTTGTTTGTTCTAAATTCATCTTTTTGGATAAATTGGACTGACCGAAAATTCGTTTTTATTTCATGAAAATTAATTTCTGAACCTGACATATTGAAGATTCCATTTTTGGTAAAAAAATACTTATTTCTTTACTTAAAAATTCAAAAATTCAGTTTAAAATTTAATTGCTTTAAAGGAATTTGAGTTTTTAGATTGAGAATTAAACTACTTGGTTAAAAAATAATTCTTTTAAATGAGAAATAAATTATTTTTGTTGAAATTTATTTATTTAGTTGAGGGTTCACCTATTTTTGAGAAAGTCCTTATTTTTGTTAAATTCCAATGGTAGAAAATTTATCTTTGAACGTTAAAAATTCAGCTTTATGGTTAAAAATTTAACTTGAGTTTGTAGGTTCACCTTAAAATTCAATTCTTCATCTTCATTTTTCATCAATCTTCTTCCTTTATTCTTATTTCTTAGTCCAAATTTAATTTTTTGTAAAAAATCAACTATCTACTATTTTACTACTACTATTTTACTATCTACTATTTTGGACTACTAAGTAGTCCAAAATGACCATGGCTTTTTTATTTTTAATATTATTTTTCAAAATATCGTCAAAGTCAATGAAATGCTTTCTATGGATTTCCGTCTGAGAGGTAGTAAAGTAGACATTTATGAAGAACACTTTCGCTGCCCGGTGTGAACCCTAAAGACACTTTTTTTGTATCTTTAAAAACGAATAAAATCTTTTTTTTCAGCAATTCCCGTTGGATCGGAATTTTATTTGACCAGTGAAATAATTGATGTTTCAGATCCACGAACATATGACCAGGGAGGAGATGCTGTCGGTGTTCCAGACGGGCCACGAATCCGGTAATGAAAAGTAAAAAAAACTGTTTATCACCACTGCAGACGTTGAGGCGCTGATTTTTTTAAATCCTTTTTTTCCTCTCTTTCTGTTTACCTATTCAGTCCTTTGGAAGCCCACCTGGTCATTTCCTTCTTTTTGTGCTTTAACTTAACCGCTTATTAATTCATCAAAAGTCATTGGTGTCTAACCCATCGGGAGAGAGGAAGACAGAGTGGGGTCATCGACTAAAACTAAATGATTCAGAGTAGAATGATGGTCTTCGTTGAACCATGGACGTATATTTTTCATGCCTGAGAAACGTTTTTAAATCCTTCTTTATCGCTGTGAATCATTTTTCATGAATATTTAAAGTCCCATACGCATACGACAAAGCAAAGGTTCTCTGGATGGGTGCGCTATTCCACAGCATACGTGACCTCACTATGTCTTCCTCTTGAACTCACGTAGTCTACCAAAAGATTAGCGCACACACGTCTGCGACTGGATATCGGGTCAAGCACGTGTATTGATATCGGTAATGTTTTTATGTTATATTTTTTCTCACGAGCTTATATCAAATGGTTTTTTTAAAGACGGCTTTTCTTTACAAACTGGAATTTTTTCGGAAATATGAAATTTGGATAAAATTATTATAAAAGCATGTGCTCCCGAAGAACTAGATATTGAAGATGTGTAAAGAATGGCAAAACATTTTTTCTGCCTAGAAGCAGAAAACTGAAAATTCTTGGTAATAATTTTTTTCTTTAAAATGCTTTTGTTCTGAAACTGGGGTTATAAATGTTTGTGTTGGTTCAACTCGAATTCTGGGATCTTTTAATTTTGCGTAAGAAGAGATTTCAGAATAACAACTCGATAAAGACTAATACTAAATTTTAGAGGATAGCAAAAAAAGCGACAAGTTTTAGAAAATATAAAATTTTGATGAAATTATTTTATCACGATGTTCGCCCGAAGAAATTTATATTGTAGATGCGTAAACAATTGTTAAACATTTTTTCGGTGTAGAAGCAGAAAACTCAAAATTCTTGGTAATAAGTTGTTTTTTTAAGACTGCTTTTATTCAGGAACTGGAAGTATAAATGTTTGTTTGGTTCGACTTGGATTTTGGGATCTTTTAATTTTGTGTTTGAAGAGATTTCAGAATGACAACTGGATGAAGACAAATATGCAATTTTAGAGAACAGCGGACAAAAAAATTTACGACGAGTTTTAGAAAATATAAAATTTTGATAAGATTATTTTCCCACCATGTGCTCCTGAAGAACTTTATATTGAAGATGAAACTGGGAATGTAAATGTTTGCTTTGGTTCAACTCGTACTTTGGGATCTTTTAATTTTGCGCTTGAAGAGATTTGAGAATGACAATTGGGCATACAATAATGGACATACAAAAATGAAATTTTGTAGGACAACAGAAAAAAAATGTCGATAAGTTTTCAAAAATATCGAATTTTGATAAAATTATTATAACATCATGTGCTCCCTAAAAACTTTATACTAAAGATGCGTAAACAATTGTAAAACATTTTTTCTGTTTAGAAGCAGAATACTCAAAATTCTTGGCGCTCAGTTTTTTTTTGTTTGAAGACTGCTTTTGGTTAGAAACTGGAAATGTAAATGTTTGTTTTGGTTGAAATTGTATTTTTGAATCTTTTCATTTTGCGTTTAAAGAGATTTGTGAACAATTGTAAAACATTTTTTTTTTTAGAAGCAGAAAACTCAAAATTCTTGGCACTCAGTTTTTTTTAAAGACTGCTTTGATTTAGAAACTGGGAATGTAAAAGTTTGTTTTGGTTCAATTCGTATTTTGGGATCTTTTAATTTTACGTTTGAAGAGATTTGTGAATAAAAACTGAATGAAGACAAAAATTAAATTTTAGAGGATAGCAAACTAAGCATTTGTGATAAGTTTTCGACAATATAAAATTTTGATAAAATTGTTAGGCAAGCATGTACTCCTTAAAAACTTGATATTAAAGAGGTGTAAACAATAGCAAAACATTTTTTGTGTAGAAGCAGAAAACTCAAAACTCTTGGTAATAATTTTTTTTTGAAGACACTCCTTTTTTTAAAAAACTGGGAGTATACATTTTTGTATTCTTCCACCTCGGATTCTGGGATCTTTTAGTTTTGCGTTTGTAGAAATTTGCGAGTGACAATTGGATAAAAACGAAAATGAAATTTTAGAGGATAGCCAAAAAAATTTGCGATAATTTTTCGAAAATATAAAATTAATATACAAGTATGTATTGGTAATGTATAAATTGGTAATAAACTTATTTAATGGAATCAACTACTTTTTTTTGTATTTATTTTTGAAAGACTGATTTTCTTCAGAAACTGAGAGAGTTATTGTAATTCAGATTCTGGTATCTTTTATTTTTTGTGATTAAAGAAATTTGGGAATTACAACTAGGTAAGAACCAAAATTAAATTTTATGGGATTGACACAAAAAAAAATTTGCGATAAGTTTTCGAAGACTTAAAATTTGGACAATTCGAATGGCAAAAAACGCCAAAAATATAATTACTGACATTGACGATTTTCAAAGTTTTAAACTACCAAAAATAAATAAACCTACCGAAGTTATTTGATAAAGAAATTTGAATAATCCAAAAGTTAGATTCAAATAAAGTAGAAAAACTTAAAATTACAAAAATTATAAATTTTTCGAAAGTTTAAAACCCCTTATTTCAAATTCCTGATGAAAAAAGCTCGTGGACTCGCACACTTAATTATTATTCTAATATATACAAACTGTTGAACACTATTTTTGTCTATGTTTCCGGACATTCCAAAATTAATTAATTTCGTAATTTCGGAAGGATATCATAATTTTTCCGAATCTTAAAAGTCCGGAATATGGAAACATACCGAGAAACAAAGTTAGTGAAACATAAATTTTCCGATAAATAAAAATACCCGAATTTTAAAATTGTCTAATAAAAAGTAAACTATAATCTTTTGCTTTATATTGAGTTTGATATTCTCGAGTGCACCATTTAACCTTAATTATTGGAATTCTAAAAATTCATGAATTTACTACGTTTGAAAATTTGAAAATTCGTGAATTTACTAATTTTGAAATTCTGAACAGTCAGAAATTTGCGAATGCTTAGAATTTTAAATTATGAGAATATGAAATTTCGGAAATTTTAAATTCCTTAATTTAAGTGTAACTATTAATTTAAAAAATTTCTGATTTTGGGAATATGAAATTTTGGAAATTTCAAAATTTGAATTTGCAAATTTCAAAATTAAATATTTTTGGTATTTTTATTTTCTTTTGGAAAATTTCAGTTTTTAATTTTTGTAATTTACTAATTTTGAGAAGGCCAAATTGCGAGATTTAAAAAATTTGGGTATGGAAATTTCGGGAAAAATATAATTCTGGGAATTAAATGATTTCTGTTATTGAATAATTTTTGTAATATAAAATATCCTAAGTTTAATAGTTTCGTTAACTTTAATTTTCGGAATCATTTGAAATTCTTGAAATTTTTTATTTTGGTATGATCTATTTTGAAATGAAAAAATAGGTGTGGAAAAATTATTAAATTTTGTTTATTTTCTAAGAAAGTTAAAATTAATAAATCTAAAAAATTTGGAAACCCTCTTTTTAAATAATCTATTGCAAAAAGTTACATATTTTATTGAAAATAATATTATATAATGCGAAAATAAAAGAGTCGATTCGCAATGCTTATTTAATAAATTTCGGCTGTTTTATTACAAAATAAAAACCTTAACAATCACCTTAACGGTATTAAAAGTTCATCCCTGATGTTCCATTATTCGAAAATGATTCGTTTTATTTCACAATGACTTTTTTTCTGAAATTTGGAAATTATTTATTTTTTTGGAGTTTTGAAATATTGTGAAATTAACTAATTTCGAGGGATGCCATAATTTTGTCGAATTTTTAAAGCCTTGCATGTAGAGGAATACTAACAATAATTAAAAATGGCTAAAAAATAAATTTTTCGAAAAATGAAAATTTTAAAATTTATAATTCTCGAATGAAAATATAACTGCCGAAATTTCAAAATTCAAAATGTTGAAATTTAGGTATTTGTTATTGCTGAGAGTTTTAAAATTGTGAACTTAACTAATTTCGGGAATATGACATTTTTGTGATTTCAAAAATCCGGTCTTCAAATTTCGGGAATAAACTTTTTTGATGAATTAATTTTTTCGGAAATTTTCAATGGTCGACAAATTTATGTTTGAAGAATTTAATAATTTCGGGAATTAAAAATCGGTGGTTAAAAATTTCGTTAATTTTTATTTTACTGAATCTTTTTTCAGTAATTATATTTGAGGTATTTTTTAACATTTAGAATTTGTCTTTTTAGGCAATACAAGTATTATGCCATTCTCAAAATGTGTGTATGTATTTTTCAATGTTATAAAATGGCCCTTTTTATTAAATAACCATTCCCTTTTTTGAAATTTTGACTATTTTATTATCTCTTTTTAAGCATTAAAATTGATATTTTAAATTTCTGATTTTTATAATGGATTCAAAAAAATATTCTAGAATCATTATAATTTTAAGAAATATACTTGTAATTTTTTGTCATTTTAATAAAGAATATTTTTTAACAGAACAAATGACCAATTACAGAATTTCTCATGATTTACTTCTCAAATTGATGAAATTTAATAAATAAAAATTATTTTAAAGTGGTTTCCTTTCATCTCAGAATGTATTCTAACTTATTTTTCATATCAGGATTATTTGGAAGCATAGATTAATTTTTATTTTGTGATTTATTTTCTGTAAAAGAACCAGTTCAGATACTTTTTCATCAGTCTTATTTTTTTGCGATTCGTTCTATAAAGCAAACATCTAAAAAAAGACATCTGACAAATCAGAATCATAAACAAGCAAATAACAAAGTGATTAACAGAAATATGCGAATATTCCCAGAACCAATATTTTTATTTTTCCATTGAAAGAAGCGGTTTCGCCATAATTTTTCTTTTGAAGTGTCTTTTTTAAGAATTATATAAAATTATTTTCGATTGATATATATTTATGAAAGCTCAGTTACATAAAACTGGATTTAAATTTGTAAATGGATCAGAGCATCATAAAATATCTCTAGATTATTTCAGGTTGAAATCGATATACAATTAATTTAAATTCAATTTAAATATTTAAAATTTAAAAGTGGTCCCATAACTTTTGCAAAAATTCATGTAGGCATGAATATTTGTTTAATGTGTTGGATGCAATTTTTTTTTAATGTTTTCTAATTTCGATTCACTATTTCCGTTACTAAATCCGGTTTTTACTGGGGGTTATTTCTTTATCAAATATAATAATTTACTTTTGTTCGTTATTTAATCAAAAATGTTTTATATTCTTAAAAATTAAAGTAATTTTAACAGTTTTTAAATGAATAGTGAAGAAATCATCAAGTTAGAAACCATAAAAAATGATAAATTTATGCAAGTGAAATACCATAATTGTACAAATCTTAAGAAATAATTCAGAAAGAAGGAATTATAAAAGATCTTTTTCTTGCTATAACTTTTTGTCACTTTTATTTCTATGTAAAAATTCTTCTCTGTCTCAGACCCCATTTGAATAAATAAAGAAAGAAAAAATTCTATTGTGACACAATCCAATTTGAATAATATCAAGTAAAAAATTACCTAATAAATACCTGTTCTGAATAAATGCCTTCTACTTCAAAGTATTATTACTTGAAATTTTTCTATCAGTTATTTTCGCTGGAAATTATTATTTTTAGAAAAGATTTTCAATTGGAAATCAGAAAATTTCAAAGAGGAATAAAAATTTTGAAAAAATCTATGCTGTGTTAGCTTTTTTGATTGGAAATTAGTATTTTTAATAAAAAACAACAATTTTAACTTTTCAACGATTTTAGGTTATGTTTGCGCTAAAACCGAAAATGGGTATTTTTAACTAAAAATTCCTAGACTTCTAGAATTAAACTTTTTTCAAGAATTTATATTTTCGGTATGGTTATAATTTTTACCGAAAATTTAATTTTTTGAACGAAAATAATTAAGTTTGATAATTTTTCAACAATTTTAGGTTAGGTTAGCATTTCACATAAAAGATTGATTTTTTAATAAAAAATCATTACAATTTAAACAAGGTTCAGAATCTTCTTGCAATTTTGGTTTATGCTAATACTTTTCATTTGCGGTCGGTATTTTTTATAAAAAAAAAGATTATTTTAGATATTTACAAATTTAAACTATTTTGGGTTACGTTAGAGTTTTAGATAAGGAATTATAATTTTAAAATAAAGTTATTGCAGTCGATGATTTTCAATTTTTGACCAGTTTCAGGTTATATTAAAGTTTTTCACAGGAAATCGGTTATTTTAAACAGTATATTTATCAGATTTTGAAGAAGTTTTACAATTATAAGTTATCAGTGCTTTTAACAGAAAATTATTATATTTAAAAGTATATGTATAATTTGTCAACACCTTTAGGCTATGTAGTTATTTTTCACAAAAAAATTGTGTTTTATAACAAAAATCATTATAATTAAATTTAATCATTTTTGTTCAAAATAATCAAATTTACACGCCTAGTTAGTTTGATCAAAAATGTAAATTAAAAAAAAAATTCTTAGATTTTAAAGAAGATTCAAATTTTTAAATTCATTTTTGGTCACATTACATTTTTTAGTCACAAATTGGTATTAAAAAAAAAAAATATATATATAACTTGAACATAATTCAGAATCATGTTCAATTTTGGATAGTTCTACTTTTTTTATGAACATTGAATTTTTGACAAAAATTTTATTTCAAAGAAGATTTAAAACTCTTGAATAATTTTTGATTCTGTTCACGATTTACATCGAAAATCTATATTTTTAGTCAAGGATCAGTTGATTTAAGAAAAAACACAATTTTTTGAGCAATTTGAGGTTATGCTAAAAATTATCAACAAAAAACGGTTATTTTAATAAAACAAGAAACATTAGGCTTAAAAGATGATGAACAATTTCGAACAATTTTTTAATTATTTTATTTTAGTTTTTCTTATCGAAAATTTGTATTTTTCATAGAAAATTATTAGAATTCAAAGAATCAATTTTTCAACAAGTCTAGGTTATGTTGGGGTATTTCACCTGAAATTAGTGTATTTGTATAAAAATTATTAGATCTAAGTTTAATTATTTTTGTTTAAAATAATGAAATTTATCATATTGGACAATTTAGAATAATATTAGTATTTTTGTTACTATAAATTGAATTTTTTATCAAAATATATTTGTATTTTAAAAAAAGTTACCAACTTACAAAAATTTAAGGTTATATTAGAATTTTACACCATTGATATTTTTTGTAAAAAAATTATTAGATTTTCCAAAAAGACTAAAATGTGTACAATTGTGAGTCAAGCTAGTGGTTTTCATTAAAGTTATTTATAAAAATGTCCGAGAATATTGACAATTTTTTAACAATTGAAGGTCATGTTAACCTTTTCATTAGAAGTCTTCAATTTTAAACAAAACTCAATAAATTTTAAGGAAAAATTAATATCTAAAAACATTTTTTGTCATGTCAGTGTTTTTCGTCCAAAACTGGTATTTTTTTTTAATGTAAGATTTTTTTTTAGATTATCAATAATTTGTTTACACAATTTTTGGGTTCATTGATGTTTTATAGAAAAAACGGTACTTTCAATAAAAAATAATTAGATTTCAAATAAAATAATTTTTTTTTGACAATCTTAGATTATGCTCACATTTTTCCCTGGATATGATTGCATACAACATCTGCAATTTTTCAAACAATTTTAGGCTTAAGCTTATTCGCGTTGTTTTCTGAAAAAATCGGTTATTTTGGATAAAATAATTTTTTTAAGTCGAACTTAAAATGTTGAACAAGTTTAGGTTATGTTTGAATTTTGGTAGGAAATTATTTTTTCTTCGAACAAAAATTTTACGATTTGTTTGCCTCTATATTCTACAAAACTATTATGTATTAAGTATGTTTGTAAGCTATCAATTTTCAAAAAATGATTAAAAAAAATTGTTCTTGCTTTTCTTTCATTTTATATAATAAATATTATAAAATATCAAAATTATGTGTTAATATTAATTTAAAAATTACGTAAAAAAATTGTTTTGAAATACATTATCCGATTTCTATTACTGTCTGACTCGGAGAGACCTTTTCTACTTGCAAGAATGAAAGCTCTCATTTAAATTGTTAAGAGACTTTCTGTCCATTTTTTAAAAATCATTCATATTCATAATATGCAACATAATTCACGTAACCAAAATTTCAATCCATAAAATATTTTTTCCCCCGGAAGCTGATTTATGCCATTTAGAATTCCTTTCTTGGATCACGTGCAATTACATTTCTCACAAATGCAAGCATCCATGGGGATCTAAAGGATGTCTAATTTACATAATTATTGTCTTTCGGAAGTTGTAAACCTCAAGTCAGATTTCATTTATAATTTAAATTTCAGTACCAATTTATGAAGTGGTACCAGTATTACATTCGGTGCACAAGAGAAGTCCGGATGCAAAACAGGAAGTGCACCTCAAGGCTTTCGGGAAAAACTTCAATCTGTCCCTGAAGCCAACAGAGCGTCTGTGGTCAGGAGAACACTTGTCAATGTGGACAGTCAATAGAAATAACTCTCAACCAGATGGACTTCATTATGAGAAAGTGCCAGAAGTAAGTGTACCAAAATCATCTGAGTCATTACAATCTGCATTTCTTGAGAATTTTTACAGATTTTTTTGTTTTTTAAGACTTTTATACTATTTTAAACTTTTATCCTTTGATCCTTTTTTTATTTTTATCTCACTGTGTGATTTGCAGATTTCGAAGTTTTTTCGAACTTTCAGTCTGTTTTGTATTTGATGAAAGCAGAGATAAATTAGCGTGAAGAGCGATACAACTTTTATTTTAATACTAATGATTTTACTTTAGTTTCCTCGAGGGGGAAACAACTCCTTAAAATTGGGGCGAGCATTTTGAATTATGACTGATTACCCTGGATTAACTCTATACACGGAATTACTCTAGATTGCATTGGATTACTCTGGATTGCGTCACTTTAGGGTCGAGTACTCGTCCTAAGCCACGCGAATTTTCAACCAAGAAGGATAATTTTTCAATTACATTTTTGAGTTGTTGAGAAAAACGATAAGTTCTTAACTGAGTAGTTGCATTTTCAATCAAAACAATAATTATGAGCAAGAAGAATTATTTAATACCGAAAAAGATGAATGTTCAACAAAATAAATATATTTTCAAATAAAAAAGCTTCATTTTCAGTGAAATAGTTTGGTTTTCAATTAAAGAAGATATATTTTCGACCAAGAATAGAATATTTACATTTTGAACTCAGAAACTTGACTGTTTACTAGACAAAACAAATTTTCAAGAAAATGGTTAAATTTTAAGCCCAGGAGATAAATTTTTATTTAAAAATTATGAGCCTTTCAAGGGAATAGCTCAATTTTCAGTTCAAAATCAATTTATTATTAGAGATTAATAATTAGTCAACAAAATAGGAAAATTTGTATCTAAAGACACGAACTTTTATGTTAAATGATACATCTCCAACAAACAATTGAATTTTCAATAAAGAAATTAAACTTGAAACTTAGTAGTTCAATTTTGAACCAAAAAGATAAATTTCAAGCGAAAAATTTTATTTTTTACAAAAAAAAAAACAAATTTTAAACATGATATGTAAATAATCAAACAGCGGTTGAATATTTAAATAAAAAATTCATTTACAGTAAAAAAGATACCATTTACATTTATATTTAAAATAAAATTATTTCTCGAACATAAAAAATGAACTAAAACTTAAATTTTCTTCTAAAATAGTTCAATTTATAACCCAAAATATTCAGTTACAGTCATAAAGATAAATTTTCCATAAAACGGACGCATTTTTTTTATTTTATGTTAATCAAACAGTTGATTTTTGGTCAAAATGATTTAATTTCCGTCTAAACAGTTACATTTTCAAGCAAAAATCTTAATTTTGTACCAATAAAACGAAATTTCAACAAAATAGTTAAATATTAAACCATGAAGATGAATTTTTATTTGAAATTATTAATCTTTAAAATGAATAGGTAAATTTTCAGTTAAAAATCAATTTATAATTGAAGATTAAAAATTATTTTAAAAAATATTCAAATTTTTATCTAAATACACGAGCTTTAACTTAAAATGATGCATCTCCAACCGCAAAGTGATTTTTAAAAAAGAAATTAAACTTTTAACTTAGTATTTACATTCTTAAACAAAAAGATAAATATGCAAGCGGAAAAATTAATTTTTGACCAAAAAGAGCAAATTCCAAACATCATACATAAATAATCAACACATTGGTAGAATTTTCAACTAAAAAATATATATTTAAAGTAAAAAAGATACAATAGACATTTTTAGTTAAATACAATTATTTTTGGAATAATAAAATTAATTAACACTTGAATTTTCCACCAAAGTAGGTCAATTTTTTAACAAAAATATTTACTTGAATGCGTAAAGATAAATATTCTGTCATATCAGATGCGTTTTTTTAATACTTCAAACTTAATTAAAACATTCGATTTTTTGGCCAAATTATTTCATTTTCGACCAAACAGATAAATTTTCAAGCAAGAATCCTAATTTTTCACCTATAACTCGAAATTAAAACTAAAAGAATTATTAACTAAAAAGTCAAATTTTCAACTAAAATTAAGAATCTTCATCTATCAAAATGAATTTTTTAATAAAGTAGATCAGCTAAAAAAGTTTAATTTTAAACGAAAAATGAAACAAAATCCCAAAGAAGGAATTTTATACCCAAATAGTTGAATTCTCAAACCAAAACAACAAATTTTCCGCAAAAAAATTGAAATTTTGCACTAAAAAAAGTATTTTTTCGAAGAAAATTGGCGAATTTCCTACACATTTTTAATAAAATGCATGAATTTTTACCTATGCAAAATACTATTAAATAATTGGATTACTGTGGATTACAAATTAATTACTTGGATGACTAAAAATACATCAAATTATCTGGTATTACTTGTATTACCTGGATTACTCTTAATCGTTTGTATTTAAGTGAATTACTTAGGGTTAGAAGTAAAGTACTCCCGATGAAATCAGGATAACTGCGGAATAATGAAATTATCTTGTATTCCAAGTGGATTACAATAGATTGCAACTGTGCTATTTTAGATTAAAACTCTATTACTCTGGATTACAATTGAATTACGCCAGATTACAAAGGAATATTCCAGAATATTGGGATTACTCTGGATAACAAATTAATTACTTAGTTCACCAAAATTACTTCGATTTAACTGGATTACCAGTGGGTTTCATCCAAACATATGTGGATTACACTGGATTATAAGTGGATTACTCTGGATTACTCCGCCATAATGGGATTACTCAAAAATACTAGAAAGACGCTATTGGGTTTCCAGAGTTGTTTCCACCTCGAATTTATTTTACTTTACTTTACTTTCCTACATTTCATTTTACTTTACATTACTTTACATTAGTTTGCATTACCTTGCATCCCTTTACTTGTATATTAAAGCTTCTAAAATACTTTTTCCTTTCAAATTTTTTTTAGAGTTTTTGGAAATTCCTTGGAATCTTTAAAAATATCAAAAAATCTTTTAAATCCTTTAAAATCCCTCAGAATGATTTAAATCAATTATAACTTCCTTGAAATCTTTTGAAATGCCGCAAAATCTTTCAAATGTTTTGAAATTTTTTTAAATTATGGAAGTCTAAAGGAAATTTCCTAGAGTCGTTTTAAATACCCAAAAATATTTATAATCCTTTAAAATATTTTTAAATCCCTTGGAATTTTACAAATCTATTAAAAATTCCTTGAAACCTTTTAAAATGCCCTAAAATATCTCAAATGTTATGAAATATTCACAAATTAGATTCAAATTTTTTTTACTTTTTTAGACTATGTTAAGCTGTTTGATTGAAAATTGGTTATTTTAAGCAAGAGACAACAATTTCTTAAAAGATTTACAATTCAAAATAATATGATCTGTTTCCGTTTTTGTAAAAAATTAGCATAAAATTTTTTTTAATCATTTAAATTTTAGGGTAGATTTAGAATTTTGGTAGAATTTTAGGTTATGTTGGTGTTATACTGGAAATCTATTATTCTATTAAAAACCATTGAATAAAAAAAAGACATTTTTTCAGCATTAGGTTTCAAAAAATACTTTTCATTTGAGGAGTTCTTTATTCTGTTATTTAAAAAAAATCCAATTTAGAATCAAAATATATCCTAAAAAAATATTTAAAACATTTGAACGATAATAATATGTTATCTTAGCTTTTTCTCACTAGAAATATGTTACTTTAAACAAAAATAATTAAACTTCAAATATAAAATGTAAAACTTGAAACAATTTTAACTTAATCTCAATATATTGAATAAAATATCAAATATTAATTTTCATCATTTATAAAAAATATTGTGCCTGCTCTACGCTTCTATCACATCACTTTATAGATACTGTAAAACAAAATTTTTTCATTGATATTATTTTTCTATTTTAATTTAAAAACTAGGTCAGACTTAGTGGCCTGTTTTTTTCTTAGTTGCAAAAAAATTATTCTTTTATTTATCTTTCTTCCATATCATTAATTTAATTTAAACCCGCTTGCGACAAAATATAATTTTGATGTAAATAAATAAATAATTTTCAAAAATCTTTCCTGAGAAAATATTATAAAATTGAAATAATTGTTTTTTCCAGTCGAGTGCCGATGTTGGTGACATCTACCAGGACACGAAAAATATGGCAGCGATTCTACTGCACCAGGACGAGAATGGGAAAGTGCTCGTTGTAAGAAACCATTCTTCTTTCTAAATGTTTCTTTCGACACAGTGGCCATTATTACAAACGTCTTTCGTCAACTTAGCCCAGGCCCCGATGTTATAATTATACCTTTGCCACCTGCAATTCGTCGTACCCATTCACCCATCCGAACACAATTATTAGGGACTGTAATTTCTTTTCCTTCGTCCTAACTGCGGAAATAAGACACATCCAACTTTTCCATCCGCATTTCTCAATTACCATTTCAAAATTTTATTTTCTCTTTTCAATCTATTTTTATGTCCGAGGTCGTTAAAATTTACAACAAATGCTATTGTTTCGTCAATGTAAAATAAATGTGTTATAATTTTAATTATTAGTCAAAGCAGTAAACTAAGATTTTCTTCTAATTATTACAAAAGCATGAAATTAAGTGTGTCAAAAAGAATCCCACACGCTAAAGCCCCACGCAGAAACCCTTTAGTTTCAGTCGGGTGTCCATTCGTTCTTTGCAATTTTTTAATGAGACTAGGAACAAGAGTCATGACAATATTCTAGAATTAACACGAGATTCGAGACACAAGACATGATTCGAAACTCAAGACAAGATTTGGGACTTAAAATGAGATTTAAGGCTCAAAACGAGATTCGAGATTACATGTGAGATTCGAGACTTAAACAAGATTCGAGATTACATGTGAGATTCGAGACTTAAACGAGATTCGAGACTTTAAACGACATTCAAGACTAAAAATGATATTCAAGACTCAAAACGAGATTCAAGACTTGAAACGAGATTTGAGACACGAGACGTGATTCGAGACTCAAGACAAGATTTGGGACTTAAAACGAGATTCAAAACTCAAAATTAGATCCAAGACTCCATTCGAGATTCGAGACTTAAAACGAGATTCGGGACATAATAAAATATTCAAGACTTGTAACGAGATTGGAGACACAAGACATAATTCAAGACTCAAGACAATATTTAGGACTTAAAATGAGGTTCGAGACTCAAACGAGATTCAATACTTAAACGAGATTCAATACTTGAAACGCGATTCAAGACTTGAAACGGTATTCGAGACTTGAAACGAGATTCAAGACTAGAAATGAGATTCAAGACTCAAAATGAGATTTAAGGCTCAAAATGAGATTCAAGGCTTGAAACGAGATTTGAGACACAAGACGTAATTCGAGACTCAAGACAAGATTTGAGACTAAAAACGAAATTCGAGAATCAAAACTAGATTTGAGACTTGAAACGAGATTCAAGACTAGAAACGGGATTCGAGACTTAAGTTGAGATTCAAGACTAAAGTTGAGATTTGAGACTTAAGATGAAGCACGAGACGAGATTAGAGACGAAATTTAGACGAACAATTAGATTTAAGATGAGATTTGAATCGAGATTTGAGTCTTAAGCTCGAGACGATCTTCAACACGAAAGTCAAAACGATATTCGAGATTTGATTCGAGACGACATTCTAAAAGATACTCGAGACGATATTTGAGACGATGTTCGTGACAATACTTAAGACGATACTCGAGACAAAAAAAATGGTTTTCAAATTTTTTATTTGATTTCTATTATTGTCTGACTCACAAAGAATGTTTCTACTTAGCTTTTATTTAAAAAATTCCATTTCTTTTTGAATTTGTAACTTCATATTATTGTTCGTTACTAAAATATTGTTTTACTCGTAGAAAAACTTTCCGAAATATATAATCTACAAATAGAAATTATTTAAACAGACGATCTTTATTTACCAACATGCATTATTCAAATACAACTATTGATTCACAAAACAAAGTTGTCGAGGCCCTTTTTCGTAACTAATCCCCCTAAGTCTGACAAATCTCTCAAAATCTTATAAATTTATTTAATCAATACGATGTGTGTGAGATTAAATTAAAGTTCGTTCATCGCCTTCTTAACAATTTAAGCTTCGTCACTTGCATAATTGATTATTATGGTCACTTTGTTTACATTCAAATATTAAAATAGGAAACAAAATCTTATTTTAGCCAAAAACTAAATTTTAAACCAAATAATATAATTTTTAAACGACCAAAAAAATGAATTACTAACGACAAATTTAAGAAACTGTGATACGTCATTATTATTTCAAATAAACAAGATTTTGATTTCAAATTTAAAAAACGCAGAATTAAAAAAAATACAATTTTTCAACAAAATAGTTAAATTCTCAGAGAAAACCAGAGAGATTAATTTTTTGCCAGAAAAGAATAATTTTTAATAAAATAGGTACATTGGTTGAAAGTTGAACTACTTTGTTAAAAACTTAGTTGGGTTGAAAAATTAAACATTTAAAATAAATTTATTTTGCTGAAATTAATTGTTTTATTAAAAAATTCAACTATTTAATTTTTGGTGATAATGTTTCTTTCTTAGTTTTTCACGTATTTTGTTCGAAATTCTCCTTTTTTTGCTAAATAATTTACTTACTTGTTTCGAAATTATTTATTCTTTGGAATAAAATTATACCTTTTCCTTTCTTCGTTAAAATCAATTTTTTTGGTTAAAAATTGTTCTAATTTGTTTATAATGAAAGAATTTTGCGAAAGACATTCTGCTTTTATTAAAAACTCTTTATAATTCATCTTTTGATTCACTTATATCCTTAAAAATTCGTTTTTTGATTTAAAACAAAATTATTTTCACTACAAAATTTAACAATGTGATTTTTGCTGAAAATTTTTCTTTGCTGTTGAAAATTCTTGTATTTTGTTGGAAATTTGTATATTTTGCTAGAAAATTAATCTTCTTGCTTGAAAATTTATTTTTGTAGTTTAAAAATGAACAATTTGATCAAAAATTGAACTATTTTGTTATAAGTTTGCTTTATTTTTTTGTTTGCATATTAATGTATTTTTGTACTAAAAACTATGAAGTGCCATCTATTCTGGGAAAAATTTAACTAATTTATAAATTTTAGTTTGAAATTCAACTATTTGGCTGAAACGTCATGTATATGATTGGAAAATCTTTTTTTCTATTGAATATGTATTTCTGACTGAAAATGTAACTATTTGAGTAAAAAATGCATCTCTTTGGTTGAAAATTTAACTATATTGTTAAAAATTCATTTATTTTTTGGATAACATTAAATTTTTTCACTAAAAATTGAGCTATTTTAGCTTTAGTGGAAAATTTATATTTTTTTAGGTTAAAATTTAACTATTTTATTGGAAAATTTAACTATTTTGTTAAAAAATTGCTGTAAACTTAATTATTTTGTTTAAAAATCGTTCTTTGTACTGAATATGTTTTTTGAACTGAAATTCAAATATTCAAGTTCAAAATTCATGTCTTTGGTTGAAAATTGATTGATTTTGTTAAACATTAGTTTCTTCTTTGGTAAAAATTGAAATTTTCGATGAAAAATTAAACTATGCAACTTTTAGTGAAAATTTTATATTTTTTAGTCAAAAATTCAACTTTTTCATAGAAAATTGATGTATTTTGTTAAAAATTGGACTTTCTCGTGAAAAGGTTAATCTTCTTGGTTGAAAATTGAACTATTTAGTTTAAATTTTATCTACACTGTTGAAAATCCAACAATTTTGCAAGCTAAAAATAAACTATAGCAGTATGAAATCCAAAGTAATTCTGTATATAGATATAGTCTAGGGTAATCCCATATAATTAAGAGTAATCTTGCAGACATTCAGCATCTTATAAACACAATTTTTAAGAAAGGAAGTTAAAATAAATTTCTTATTCAGTTCGAGTCGCAAAATGGATTTCCTTGTGGATGAAATAAGGATTGCGTAAAATGCGTCCCAATTAAATAAACAAAGGTCGGAAATAAATTAAATTTTCCAGACCATTGCATCCAATTAAAACTTTCTTGAATGATCTGATGATTCTACCTTTGAGAGATAGAGCGCTGAAGATAAAAGCCATTTAGAATATACGTAATGTTATAGGTCACTTATGTAATGGATCGTAAAAGCGTTGTTTTGAATGACCCCGCGTATCCTGACCTTTCACTTTCACTCTCTCTTCTTCAATCTGAGCGATCGGGATGCATCTTCAAAACTTGAAAGAACCGATCAAACAATTCCTTTCAACAAGTTCATCACCTTTAAGATCATTCAATTATTATCAACCTAATCTTATTATTTACGTTCCATAAATTCAACACGTCGTCCACTCGAAGGCTCGTTAAATTTTTATACGAGTTCTATTTTTATTTATAGGATTTTAATTGATATGACTTTTCAGAATAGAAAATGGTGTCACTAGTTGGCTGATCAATGATCACTGATAAGATATTTTAAGAGCAAAACTACTCTTCATTCTTTCAACCTTGAAAACTTGCGTGTTGATTAATTCATTTGATTTGAATTAATTAATCTCTTTTCTATCTTAATTGATATCTCGGTTTGTATTTCATCAGATTTTAATTCAATGTTTGAAAGCTTCAATGATTTCATATTGCTTTAGTATTTTTTGTCGAAAATTAAAATTTACAAAAATAAGTAGATTTCAAAAAACGCTGATGATTTTTAAGCAATTGTTTGAAACGAGAGTCGAGGCGAGGCTCCAAACGAGATGAGGAAGTGATTCGAGGCGAGAGTCGAAACGAGATTTGAGACAAGGTGAAATGTGACAAATACTTTTTTTGTAAAAAATTGGTATTCTTGAATAAAATAAAAACTTTTAATTTTGAGAATATTGTAAAAAATACTATATAAGGGTTATGAATTTTAGATGTTAACTTCCATCAATTACCATTAATTTTCAAAAGTATTGTCCTTGTTTTTCTTTCATAATATTTTATATAATAGTATAAAATACAGAAATGATGCTTTAATATCAATTTTAAAGCTCCATAAGACAAAGAAATTTGTTTTCAAATTCATTATTCGATTTCTATTTTTGTCTGACTGGTAGGGAATTTTCTACTTGCCACCAGTTTAGAGATAAATTTTATTCAAGACGTGTTTCTCTTTTATAAAAAATGTGTATTCTTGTGGAAGATCTGTTGTTGTTTCATTGATTATAAATGGTCATATGATTTTAAACAATTATCAACTAAACTTAAAAAAATCAAATTAGAATAATCATCATAGAAAAGATCAATAACAAACAAAAATCATTCAATTCCCAAGGCGATTGGCAATTTGAACAAACTTTTTATTATGATAGTGTTTTTCGTCGTTAATGGATATATTTAATACAGAAAAATCATGAGATTCTAAACGAGATTCGAAACGAGATTCAACACGAGATTAGGGAAGGGATTCGAGGCGAGAGTCAAAATGAGAGTCGATATAAGATAATATGTGGCAAGTGGGTTTTCGTCGGAAATTGATATATTAAAATAAAATTGTAACTTCCTAATTTTTAATATAGTGCCAAACATATTCCATAATAATAATGGATTTTAGATTCCACTTTGAGTCAATTATCAAAACTATTGTCCTTTTTTTCTTTTATATTATTCCAGATAATAATCTAAAATACAAAAATGTTGTTTTAATATTAATTTAAAAATTACGCTAGAGAAAAAAAAATATTTTCATATTCATTAGTTGATTTGTATTATTGTTTAACTCGTAGCGACTTTTTCTACTTACAATTCCGGAGGGAAATTGCATTCAAGAATTGTGTAGCTTCTATTAAAAATGTGCATCATTAAATTTCAAAACGATTTACTGTTTTTTTCACACATTTTTTATCATAATAATGTTTTTCGTCGAAAATGGACATGTTTATAAAAAAAATCATGAGACTCAAACGATATTCGAGACGAGATTCGTGGCGAGACTTGAGACGAGATTAAGGAAGAGATCTGAGGCGTGAGTCGAGACGAGATTCGAGAGAAGACGAAATATGACAAGTGGTTTTTCATCAAAAAATGGCATTTTTAAATAAAAGTGCAACGGTTTAATTTTTAGTACATTCTAAACAAATATTGTATAATAATGATGAATTTTAGCAGACAATTTTCAGCAATTATCAAAATCCTTGTTTTTCTTTTCCATTATTACAGATACTAGTATAAAATATAAATTGTCTAACTTGTAGGAACTTTTTTTACTTGCCATAATTCCACAGAGAAATTACATTCAAGAAATGTTTAGCTTTTATTAAAAATTTGCATTTTCATACGAGTTCTGTTATTTTTTATAGGATTTTAATTGATATTATTTTTGAGAATAGAAAATGGAGTCACCACTTGGTTGATCCCTGATAAGATATTTTACAAGCTAATCTACTCTTCCTTTTTTCAACCTTGAAAAGATTTCTGATAATGGATTCATTTGAATTAAATTAATTAATCTCTTTTCGATCTAAATTGACATCTTTATTTGCATTTCATTAGATTTTCAGTGTTTAAAAGCTTAAACCATTTCGAATTGATAAAATTTCAAAGATGATTCACAATTTGGAATAACTTTTTATTATGAGGGTATTTTGCCTAAAAAATGTATATGTTTAATAAAAAAAACCATGAGATTTTTCGGATTATCATTATTCTTTAAATTATTGGCAGTTTTAATTTAAAATCTTTTCACCTTGGAAAAAAATTGTATAATTTTTGGTTAGCTTAAAATTTTTTAACGGAAAATTGAAAATTTAATTGGGTAAAAATTCGTTTATTTTAGTTAATGATTAATCTTTTTGGTTAAAAATAAAAATTCACCTTCAATGGTACAAAATTAATCACTTTGGTGAAAAAATATTTTGTTGTTGAAAATTAATTTTTTTTCGTAGAAAATTCCTTATTTTACTTTAAAATTAATATTTTTGGTGAAAATTAAACTATTAGAAAAAATCAAACAAATTTATTGTTCATAAATCTTAGGGAGACAAATGAGATATACTCATTATAAAGTTAAGGTATCAATTTTCATAAATTGGACAGTGTCATTTCATAATGGCCTACCTAATGGAGCCTTACAAATTTTTTTTTCGTTTAAGCATTTAACTTTGGATGGTGATGAAAAATCCAATTTTCAATTAGAAAAAAGTGAGTATTTACATTCTAGAGACAGTGTTGGTGAATCTATACACAAAGCGTTTGATAAGAATTGTATTACGTTTCGACGCAATGCAGAAGGAATTTTTTTTTGCTCGAGGGACAAAACTGCGTCATCAAACCAAGAAAATCGTGACTTTTTAAATTTTACAAAGAAGAAAAATGATTTAAACAAATAAAAATTCTTTAAACAATTCCTGACTATTTCTGAAAAAATATATTGCCCTCAAAACTTGTTAACTGTGTCATTACTTCCAGGAAATAATAACTTTTCACCATTTGCCGTGTGCGACATTTTTTAAACAACTGAAAATTGTTTAAATAATTAATAAATATCTTTAAAATTATACTTGACATTGAAAAACAATACTATGTATTCAGAAAAAAAAAACTTTTCACGATTTACAGAGGAAGACAATGTTTTAACAAATAATAATTGCTCAACAATTAAAAATTATTTTTTCAATCTTAAAACATTTTTTTGTGAAGTTACAAAAAATATTTATTAAAGGAAATTGGTTTTTTTGACATTTGTTATTTGATTTTAAAACAAATGTTTGGGTATCGACTTTGGCCTGTCTTAAGATTTATTTAGAATTATAAAAGATAGAAACTTAAAATTTGTGGGTGAATTTTAAATTGGGAAATTCAAATATTTATTTTTCTGGTTTCTAAATTTGCTCTAAAATGAATTTCTAATAACTTTTAAAAAAGTAAGGAATCTTGCTGAAGTAAATTTGTGACGCACTTTTCATAAATTCTGATTTATGTTCAGTCTGGGAAGAATAAAATTCAGCTTGATTTATAGTTTGTGATGATCTAACTTCATTTAATTAACATTTTAAAATTATTCAATTAGGATGCGTCGTTAGGAATTGATTTAATTTCATGAATCATCTAATTTCAGGAAATTTGAATTTTAGATCGTAAAATTTTTATCACTAAATCGAAAATCGCAAACGACTGATATAATCTGTGAATAAAAATTGGATGAAGTTTAATTATGCAAGGAAATTATACTTTTGGTCGAGTTTAATTAGTAAACATTAAATTATAATCGACTTTTGACTTCGAGGAAGGAATTAATTATCAATTTTATATTATAAAATTTGTATTAAATTATATTCTGCGAACTGATTCTGCGTTTGAAAAAGGCTATCGAATAAAATAATAATTTCGAGAAAAATAGAAAAGGTGAAAAATTAATAATTAGATTCATACTATTAAATCAGGCTATTCAACCCTTTATGCCGGTTTTACTGAATTTTAAAGATGAATTTCAATAAAAATTGAAAAAAAAAATGTTGACGTATAATTTTTAAATAAAAAATATTGAACTTGAACCACAGAACTTTAACAGTTAAACCGCTTGTCACATAGAATCTTGTCTTGAATCTCGTCTCGATTCTCGCTTGAATCTCTGCCTTATCTCGTTTGGAGTCTCGCCTCCAATCTCGTCTCGAATGTCGTTTCGAATCTCATGATTTTTTAAAATTTCAATTCTGATGGAAAAATTTTCTATAATTTTCGAAATAATTGCATTTTTAACAAAAAAGTTTAATTTTAAACAAATAATCTAATTTTTGACGTAAAAACTGAATTTTCAACCTAAAAATATATTTTGAACGAAGTAAAGGCATTTTCTAAAAAAAAAAATAGAATTTTCAACAAAGCAGTTTGATTTTAAAGTCTAAAAGATAGATTTTCCAGAAACAAATATATTTTTAAATCGAAAAAATAATTTTCAGCCAGAATGTTCATTTTCGACCAAACAGTTGTCTTGGAAACAAAAACTGTCAATTTTCAACAGAAAATAAAACCGTTAAACTATTAGTACGAAAAATCGATCTTGAACTGAAAAATATTTTTCCAAAAATTACTGGAACCTTTAAATAATTAAAAATTTTATCAACTAATAAAATGAATTTTGAACAAAGTAGTTAAAATTAAACCAAATAGTTAAATTCCCAATCAAGAATATTAATTTTCAACCGAATGGGTAAATTTTCAATCAAAAATGATCATTTTAAATTAAAAAAAATAGATTAGTTAAATTCGCAGTAAACAAAAATAATCTTTATCTTAACAATAAGAATTTACAATGAAATAATTCAATCTGCAAACAAGTAGTCGAATTTTCAGCAAAAAATAATCTTTTTTTGATTAATAATTTTTTGTTTGACAAACAGCTGAACTGTTATATTTTTAGCTGAATCTTTTTTTAGTAGAAAATTCATGTATTTTGTTGAAAGCTTCACTTTTGATAGAAAATTAAGTTTCTGTGTTAAAAATGCATGCTTTTGGTTGAAAATTTATCTGTTTGGTTGAAACTTGATGCTTTTTGTTCAAAATTCAATTTTTTTGATAGAAAATGAAAATTTTTTTTATGAAAATTCAAATACTTGGATTATAGATAAATTACAATATTAAAAATTCATTTTTGCACTGGTGATGCTTCATTTTAGTTAAAAAATCATCTTCGTTTAAAAAAAATTGAATAATTTTATTGAAAAATAATGGTTTAAACTGATAATTCAATTATTTCTTTTTTGGTAAGAAAATTATTTTTTTACATAACAAAATCATATTTTTGGTCGAAAAGTATTCACCAAATTGTTTGAAAATTAATCTACTTTGTTCAAAACTGAACAAATTAAAAAATATGTCCTTCCTTGTTAAAAATAATTCTACTTTGTAGAAAATTTAACGGCTTTGTCATAAATTGATTTATTGGTTGAAGATTCTTCACTTGAGTTGAAAATTCGTCTCTTTGGTTAAAAATTGAACTATTTTATTACAAAATAATTTTTTTAGCTGCAAATGCAATATAAATTCAATCTTTAGACTTAAAATGTATCCTTTTTTAATAGAAAATTTAACTGATTAGCCTGAAAGTCATTTTGTTAAAAAGTTATTTTTAAAGATTCATTATTATAAGAAAAAAATTCTCTAATTGATTAAAAGTTAAACTATTTCCTTGAAAACTAATTTGACCCACTGAAAATTAAACTATTTTTTTTTCTTGAAAATTTCTCTTTTTGAGTTAAAAGTTCAACTAATTACCGGAAAATTGATCTTTTTTAGAGAAAAATTTAATTACTTGGTTAAAGATTTAGGTTTCAGTTAAAAAGTCATCTTTTACGGTATAAAATAGTATTCTTCATTGCAAATTAATGTCATTGGTTGAAAATTCATTTATTTGGTTAAAATTTAACCTATTTTGTTAAAAGTTCAAAAATTTTGTGAAATGTTATTCTGTTTGGTAGAAAATTTCTAGTGAATCTAGCCTAGGTGACTGTATTTTTAGGATTTATTTTTCCCTCCGTCCTGGGCTCAAAATTCCGGGTATTTATCCGGCTGTACGTCCCAATACGTAATTTCAAAGCGAATTGTGATTTAGTAAAACACAAAAATACATAGTAAGAATTGAATACAAATATAACACAATTTTTATTATAAAAAAAGTTTGTACAATGCATACAAAAATTAATGAAGAATTGAGACGTAATTCCCAGAAAATCTGATCCCTTTCTTTGATTTTTCGATCTTTAGAATGGTGATATTGGATCGGAATTCGTGATTCGTCCCCTTCCCGAGCGAGTGATAAATGAAGTTGTGGGCCAGACAGAAAGCCTTCACGAGCCGCACTTGTTTCCGAATTTTACAAGAATTAGGAGGAATTTGAAACACACAGTTCATCACGTCGTGTTCAGAAAATCGGAACGTCCTATGGACGAAGAATTCAGTGACTTTGGTAAGTAAAAAATTATAATCGGCTAATTAATTTTCCACCTGAAAACTGAAACCCGTTTTGAATTTGACGCATTTTTTATAATTGATCAAGGCTAATCCGATCATATTTCATTGCCAGTGAGCAGATTATAGCCACTATAAAGTTATCAGAAGAGTACATCTAGGATCTCATGCACAGCTCGGCTCTCATGCACAGCTCGGCTCTCATGCACAGCTCGGCTCTCGGTCATTTTTATTTATTAAGTATTTACTTGGTTGATAGTTGAACTACTTTATTGAACATTAATTGTTTTCGTCGAGATTTTCGTTGCAAAATTAATTTCTTTATTCTTTTTTGCTGAAAGTTTAGCTATTCCTTTCTTATAAAACTAATCTTTTTGGTTAAAAAATCATCTTTTAGATTTAACACATTTTTTGCCATTTTTTTCTTAATTCATCTTTTTATTTGATAATTTATCTCTTCGTTTGGAAATGTTAGATTTTTGTTGAAAGGTCGCTTTTTGTGCTTAAGGATAGATTTTTTAAACAGGAAATGTAAAAAATACATGCTTCGTTCTAGCTTCATAATTTTGATTACAAATTGATCATTTTATTTTTTTGAAAGATCAACTACTTGGTATAAAAATTAACTACTATTAAAAAAACTTCTAGAATTTATGCATCATTTCAGTCAAAAATCCGTTTGCTTTGTACAGCATTCTTTTCTTTTGCGTAAAAATTTATTTGTTTCAAAGAAAATTGAACTATTTGTTTAAAAATTAATTTGTTGATAAGAATTCATATTCATGCTGGTATGGTAATCTGCTTCGAAACAACATTAATGTTTTTCGCTAAAAATTAATCCTCCTGCTTAAAAATTCATCTTTTGTTTGATAATTAAACTGTTTGGTTAAAAATTAATCTCTCTTCAGTTGAAAATAGAACTACTTGGTTGAATCTTCAACTGGTTTATTAGAAATTCATATTTTTTTCATATTGATCTCTTTGGTTTCAAAGTTAATTTTCTTTTTGAAAATTTCTTTTTTCTTGAATTAAAATAAAATTTTTTCCGCAAATTTCACCATTCCATTTATGATTAGAAATTTATCAATTTTAAGTTTAAAATTTAGTTATTTGAAAGAAAATTGATGTATTTCGTTAAAAAATAACGTTTTTGCTGAAAATTCATATTTTTGGTTGCAAATTGCACTTTTGGAAATATTTTTTTTTAACCAATAATGTAATTATTTGATTTATGGTGGAAAATATAAATTTTCATTGAAAAATTATCTTTTCTAGTTGAATATAATGTATTTTGTTGAGAAAATTTCTTTTGTGGTCAAAAATTAATCTGTCTGGCTGAAAGTTAATACTTTTTGGCTACAAATGCAACTTTCGAAAATAAATTAATCGGGTTTGTTAGAGAATTCAAAAATTTGGTCAATAAATTCACATTCGGTTGAGAATTAAATTTTTTGTCAAAAAAATCCTATTTTCGGTTTATAACTATTTAGTTGAAGATTAAACTGTTTTATGAAAATTTAACTTTTTGGAAAATAAACTTTTCCCTTGAAAATGATATTTTCAGATTAATAATTTAAGCCTTTTATAGATAATTCGTCCTCTTGGCTTTAAATATCCACAGTTTTTTTGGAAATTGATCTATTTTCTTGATAATTCGTGTTTTTTGGATGAAAGTCAATCTTCTTGCTGTAAAATTCATCTTTTTGTTAAAAATTTAACTATTTGGTTAAAAGTTATTCCTTTCTAGTTGAACATACAACTACTTGGTAAAAATTGTAACATGCCTATAAAAGATTAACATTTTTTGAGAATTACGACTTTCGTTTTACATTAAACTTTTTTGTTTCATCTCTGGTTAGAAATGTATCCTTTATAAGTTTAAGATTTAAATACTTGGTAAAAAAATATGTATTTAAAAAAAAAACTCAATATATATTTAGATTTGAAATTTTAAGAATTTAAAGTATTTTATATTGCATTCAATACAGTTTTTACATTAATTTCTTTAAAAGAATGTATTCCTCCATTCTTAGCCTATTTTTGTAAAATATCATCCTTTTTCTATGTTTTGATTTTGAGTCAAAAATAGATTAAATTTGGTAACTTAATTTATGGAAGACTCCAGATGTTCTAAATTGAAGACATGAAATATTACTACTAACAATTTTTTTAAAGTAATTAACTTTAACAGCCTTAAATATAAATTATAGTGATTAATAATTTTTTAAATTAATTGATGCAAATTATCTGATTTGTTTAGCATACATGGAGCCAGATCATTTATCAAAAAGGTTCAGGGCGAAAAGATCGATCAGCGGTAGATCGAAACGTGAAGCGCCATACGTAATTTATCCTGAAATTCTCTGCATCGTAGACTACGATGGATACAGGTACGTCATTTTTCCCCCTAATTTTAATTTCCAAGAATTTTACCAAAAATTTTCTCGATCTTCTATCATTTAAACTACATTTAGCATTTGATTTATTTTTTTCAATTGCCTTTTGTTAAGAAGGAATCAATCACCGTTGTAAACAAAAAAAATCCTAACTGTTGTGGTTTTACCAGAAAATTCTCCTTTAAAAGACTAGTTTTTCATCCTAATCTTTATCTTATTTTTATCTCATATTTTACGACGGTTTCACTCACCAAGAAAAAGTAAAAGTAACTCTTCTCTTTTTCATCATCCGTTTCCTCGTATAGAGTGCAGTTATTTTTTTTCTTCTAATCCACCGAAATCGTGAGACAATTTCGTTGAAACAGATAATGTTAAATGTATTCAGGGGAGAAAAAGTGTCTTAAAAGGTTTCATCTTTTCAGATTGCACGGCGGCGACAACGTGCAAATTAAGCGGTACTTTGTTTCATTTTGGAATGGAGTGGATCTCAGGTACAAGCTACTAAAAGGCCCGAAGATAAGAATCAGCATCGCGGGAATTATAATTTCGCGGGTGAGTAAATTATGTGAATAAAATCATTTTTCTCGCGATCATTATGCAATGCTATCTGTTTTCAAATTTCTTGTTTATCTACTAATTTCTTAATAATTTTATGAAAAAAATCGATAATAACAAACTTAACTGCAAATTGCAATTAATTTGTTCTTTTTTATTAGCAAGGTATGTAAAAAATCACTGTTAACAAACTTCATTGGAAATTGTAACGAAGTTTTCCGTGTGGAAATAACCCCATTTGGCCCTATTACAAGTCGGGCACTAATCGGGGGCTAGTCGGGTTATTAATTTTGACAAAGTACCCAGGCGGGGACTAATCGGGGACTAGTTAGGCTTTTTGTTGTCAAAATTTCAGTCGGGGCTAAGAATATATTTAACAATAATTTTACACCGTTCTTTGGAGAAAAGATTTATTAATGTTAAATTCATCTTAAATATACTTAATAAATAATTACTAAGTTAATAATTTTGAAGAAAAATCAACTTTTTATAAAAACAACGATCAAAATCTTCAAAAAGACGTAATCTTTTTTTTTGTAGTATTTTTTAGAAAATTGCGAATTTCTAGGAACATTTATAAATACCTGTGTATGGAATTTTAAGAAAATCCATATTGGAAAAAATGAAGAGCAGTATCCTAGTAGTAAACTATTTAGCACGGTACAGTTCAGATTTCGCTACCACCTTCATTTGAGTCTTGTGATTCTGGACTGGTAGCTTTAAAGAAAATCCGCAAGGGCGCGAAGTGCCGCCTCTCGCGCAACAGAAATGACGCGTCGAGTGTTTAAGACAGCAGTCCACACGTGATGAAGCATACTTACCTGGAGCAGAGACTAATGTGATCAACATGGCGGTTCCTTCAGAGCGAAGCTCTTCCATTGCTGCCTTCCAGCTTAAGTTTTTTTTAAAAATTAATATTCCACAAATTTTGGGGAATTTTAGTTACATAAATTTATTGTATTTTTAAGTGTAGGATATGTTCCCCATTAAATCTTGTGTAAATTTGGGCACTTTTAAATATTCCAAAAAAGTTCATGGAGATTTCCGTAAATAATAAGTATTTTGACAAACTTTTAGGGGATGTTCCATAAATTTTGGGGAGTTTGATTAATATTTCACGCGCATTTATTATCATATGAACCCTACTAGTACCCGATCAAGTCCAGACTAGAATAAGTCGGGTCACCTGACTATCCCCCGACTAATCTACCGTAACGCTACTGGTCGGGGGCTAGTCAGATGGCCCGACTAGCCCCCGACTTTAAGTAGGGTCGAATGGTCGGGAACCAGATTAGTTCTCCATTTGAATTTCTACACGAGTTGTCTCGTTTATCACCGATCTATAAAATAATGATTAAAAATCAAATAAATTGGAAATTGCAACGAATTTTGGATTTTTCACAAGCGATTTGAAAAAAATCGTTGATAACATACTTCATTGGAAATTCCAACAAAATTTCTTTTGCTCAATAGCGAACTATGCAAAAAAAGCTTTGATAACAAACTCTTTAGAAAATTTTAACAAAGTTATTTTCGTTTATCAGTGATCTATAAAATTAAGATTGATAACAAAATGAATTGAAAATTGCAATGAAGTTTGTATTCTTCATAAGCGATTTAAAAAAATAGTTGATAACATACTTTATTAAAAGGTGATACAATATTTATCTTGATTATTAGGGACCTAAAAAAAAATCAAAGACAGCAAACTTTATTCGAACTTTACCAGCATTTGTTTTTCTTATCAGTGAACTACAAAAAATAATTCATAACAAACTTCATAGGAAATTGCAACGAAGATTGTCTTATTTATCAGCGATCTATGAAAAATAATTATTAACAAACATTATTGCAAATTGCAATCAAGTTTGTCTTGTTTGTTAGCGATGTATGTAAAAAACACTGATAACAAACTTCATTAGAAATTGCAATGAATTTTATCTTCCTTATCCGCAATGTAGACGAAAAATAACATATAAGAAGTTTTATTTGGAAATTGCAACGAAGTTTTTCTCGCTTATCAGCGATCTATAAAATAATAATTAGTAATCAAATGAATTGAAAATTGGAACGAAGTTTGTATTTTTTATAAGCGATTTGAAAAAATTGTTGATAACATACATCATTGGAAATTCCAAAAAAGTTACCCTTGCTTATTAGCAATCTATGAAAAAAAGATTTGATATCAAACATCTTAGGAAATTTGAACAAAGTTAGTCTCTTTTATCAGTGGTCTTTCAAATAAAGCCTCAGAACAAAATGAATTTCGAATTGTAACGAAATTTGTGTTTTTCATAGGCGATTTGAAAAAATATTTGATAACATACTTTATTGGAAATTCCAACAAAGTTTCTCTTGCTTATTAGCAATCTATGAAAAAAAGATTTGAAAACAAAATTTTTATGAAATTTCACAAAAGTTTTTCTCATTTATTAGTGATCTATAAAATAAAGATTAATAACAAAATAAATTGCAAATTGCAACGAAATTTGTATTTTTCATAGGGGATTTGAAAAAATCTTTGATGACATTCTTCATTGGAAATTCCAACAAAGTTGTTCTTGCTTATTAGCGATCAACAAAAAAAGGCTTTGATAACAAACTTTTTAGAAAATTAAAAAAAAAATTAGTTTCGTTTATCAATCAGTGATCTATAAAATAAAGATTGATAATAAAATGAATTGCAAATTGCAACGATATTTGTATTTTTTAAAGGCAATTGGAAAAAATCGTTGATAACAAATTTCATTGGAAATTCCAACAAAGTTGTTCTTGCTTATTAGCGATCAACAAAAAAAGGCTTTGATAACAAACTTTTTAGAAAATTAAAAAAAAATTAGTTTCGTTTATCAATCAGTGATCTATAAAATAAAGATTGATAACAAAATGAATTGCAAATTGCAACGAAATTTGTATTTTTTAAAGGCAATTGGAAAAAATCGTTGATAACAAATTTCATTGGAAATTCCAACAAAGCTTCTCTTGCTTGCTAGCGATCTGTGAAAAAAAGCGTTGATAACAAATTTTTTGGAATATTTAAAAAAAGTTAGTCTCGTTCATCAGCATACTATGCAATAATGATTGATAACAAAATAAATTGGAAATTGTATCGAACTTTTTTAATTTTCATAAGCAATTTGAAAAAATCGTACATAACATACTTGATTAAAAGTTGACCCACCGCACAGTGATCTGGAATAGGAATTGACTGTTTATAATCGCCCACAGGTCGTGTTTTTTAACCGATGTAAAAATTTTGTTTAGAAATGCTCAGAAATTAATTTTTAAGAGAATTGTGGTTAGCTTTTTTTAAATTTTTTTCACAGAACAACAATACACAAACAAATTTAGTGACAAAATTGACCATTCTAGCTTTGTGAATTTTTATCTCAAGAAAAAATACAGATAGAAACTCACTATCAGCCGGAATTATTGCACATGCATTCATAGAACATAATTAATTTGAATAATATTCAACTAAATTATTATAAACAATTTCTCTAAACAAATTCTTTATAAACGAGTTTTTCTCATAGCTAAATTGATTTTTCTGAACAAAAGTGATTCACAATTGTCTTCAAAGTCATTTATATAGCTAGAGCTTTATCAAACATGAACAATATAGATTGTTTATAAAAATTTAGTCAAACAAGTCTCCTAATCGGCCGCTTCCTCGTACCAAAAAATGTTTTTTTCTTCAATAATTATTAGAGTGACATTTATTGCGGTGACTAACCAACGATATTAAATAAAGAATAATTTATATGATTGTTATAAACAATTTTTTCAACAAAACTATGGCTTATTTTTTTACATTCAAAAAGGACGGTTTTCCACTGAAATTATCTGAAAGTAAACTAACAGTGATTTAAAAATTGGATATGGGACATTAAATAATTTTGGAATCACTGTTAGTTTATTGTCGGATAATTTCAGTGAAAAACTGTCCTTTTTGCATGTAAAAAAAATTAATCATAGTTTTATTAAAAAAATTGTTTATAACAATCATATAAATTATTCTTTATTTAATTTCGTTGGTTAGTCACTGCAATAAATGTCACTCTAATAATTATTGAAGAAAAAAACATTTTTTTCTACGAGGAAACGGCCGATTAGGAGACTTGTTTAAAAAAATTGTTATAAACAATCTATATTGTTTAAGTTTGATAAAGCTTAAAGTATATAAATGGCTTTAAAGAGAATTGTTAATCACTTTCGTTCAGAAAAATCAATTCAGCTATGATATAAACTCGTTTATAAAGAATTTGTTTATAGAAACATTTATTAAAATAATAGATGTTAACCAATGCTAATTTTTTTGTTACAAATTATGACTCTAATGAAAAATATTAACAACTAGCGTGAAATAAACGATTTTTTCTATGATAAAAAAACACTTATAAGAATTTGTTTATAAAAATTGTTTTTAATAATTAAGTTGAATATTATTAAAATTTAGTATGTTCTATGTATGCATGTGCAATAATTTTGGCTGATATTGAGTTTCTATCTGTATTTTTTCTTGAGATAAAAATTCACAAAGCTAAAATGGTCAATTTTGTCACTATATTTGTTCATATATTGTTGCTCTGTGAGAAAAATTTAAGAAAAGCAAACCACAATTCTCTTAAAAATTAATTGCTAAGCATTTCTAAAATAAAACTTTTAAATCGGTTCAGAAATACGACCTGTGTACGATTATGAACAGTAAATTCCTATTCCAGACCACTGTGCGCCGTGTGTTTGAATTATTAGATATCTGTGAAATTCATTGATAGCAATTTTCATTGGACCCTCAGCAAAATTTGTTTTGTTTATGAGCGTTCTACAAAAAAAATTCATAACAATCTTAATCAGTAATTGCAACGAAGTTTGTCTTGTTTATCAGCGATCTATAAAATAATGGTTAATAATAAAATGAATGCTTATTAGCCATCTATAAAAAAAAGCTTTGACAACAAACTTTTTAGGAAATTTCAACAATGTTTGTCTCGTTTATCAGAAATCAATCAAATAATTATCAATAACAAACTTAATTGGAAAATGCAATTAGGTTTGTATTATTTTATTAGCGATTAAAAAAAAGTTGATAACAAACTTAATTGAAAGTGGCAAAGAAGATTGTTTTGATGATTGGCAATCTATTAAAATCATTGACAGCAAACTTCAGTGTGACCTTACCAAAGTTTGTTTTGTTTATTAGCATTCTACAAAAAAATATTCCTTAACAAACTATATTGGAAATTGCAATTGTCTGATTTTTTAGGGATCTATGAAAAAGAACTGATAACAAACTTTATTGAAAATTACAATCAAGATTTTGTTTTTTATTAGCAAGGTATATAAAAAATCAGTGATAACAAACTTCATTGGAAATTGCAAAAAAACTTTTCTTACTTATCAGCGATGTAGACAAAAAATAACACATAAAAAACTTCATTGGAAATCGCAACGAAGTTTGTCTCGCTTGTTACCGAATTATAAATTAATTATTTATAACAAAATGAATTGGAAATTGCAACGAAGTTTGTATTTTTCATAAGCGATTTAAAAAAATCGTTGATAACATACTTCATTAAAAGTTGACACGATATTTATCTTAATTATTAGCGATCTATGAAAAAGAATTGGTGAAAAACTTGATTGTAAATTGCAATTAAGTTTGCCTTGTTTATTAGAAAAGTATGTAAAAAACACTAATTACAAACTTCATTAGAAATTGTAATGAATTTTATCTTCCTTATTAGCGATGTAGACAAAAAATAACAAAGAAGAAACTTCATTTGGAAACTGCAGCAAAGTTTGTTTTGTTGATCAGCGGTCTATAAAAGAATGATTGATAACAAAATGAATTGGAAATTGTAACAAAGTTTGTATTTTTCATAAGCGATTTAAAAAAAATCGTTGATAACAAACTTCATTGAAAGATGGACGATGCTTATGTTTATCGGAAATTGCAACGAAGTTTGTCTTATTGATTAAGGATATAAGAAAAAGAATTAATAACAAACTTTATTGGAAATTGCAAGGAAGTTTGTCTTGTTTATTAACAATCTATAAAAAAGCATTTTGTATTTTTCAAAAGCGATTTAAAAAAATCGTTTATAATAAACATCATTGGAAATGAAATGAATCTATAATTAGCGATTTAAAAAAAAATTGACAACAAACTTCTTTGAAAGATGCAACGAAGTTCGACTTGATTATTAGCGATCTAAGAAAATCATCGACAGAAAATTTGATTAGAACTTTAACAAACTTTGTTTGCGATCTATGAACAAAAATAGAGAACCAACTTCATTGGAAATTGCAGTGAAGTATATCTCCTTTGTCGGCGATCGATAAAATAATTACTGATAAAAAAATAAATTGTAAATTGCAACAAAGTTTGTATTTTTAAAAAGGATTTTAAAAAGCAGTTAATAACAAATTTCATTGGAAATAAAATGGATCTATAAAAAAAAGCTTTGATAACAAACTGCTTAGGGAATTTGAACAAAGTATGTCTCTCTTATCAGCAATCTAGAAAATAATTATCAATAAAAAAATTAATTAGAAATCGCAATTAAGTTTGTATTTTTCATTTACGATTGAAAAAAATAGTTGAAAAAAAAGTTCATTGAAAGATGCAATAAGGTTTGACTGGATTCTTAGCGATCTATAAAAATCATTTACAGCAAACTTCATTGGAACATCTATACAAAATAATTGATAACAAAATTAATTAGAAATTGCAACGAAAATGATCTTTTCTAATAAAGATCTATAAAAAAAATTCATAACAAAAAACTGTAATTGCACCGAAGTTCGTCTTTTTCATTAGTGATTAAAAAAAATCCTTGATAAAAAGCTTAATTGGAAACTGCAACAGATTTGGACTGAAAATTGCAACGAAGTTTGTTTTATTTATTATAATTCATTTTAAAAATCCTTGAGAACAAAATTAATCGCAAATTTGAATAAAGTCTGTTTCGCTTATTAGGGATTCATGCAAAAATTGTTCATAACAAACTTCATTGCAACTTTTTCTGAACCTTGTCTTGTTTATTAGTAATTTTTGTAATAACAAATTTTGTTGAAAATTTAAAAAAAGTTTGTCTCTTTTTTTAGTGATACTTTTTTATACCGTATTTCTGAGATTTGTAGAGGGGACATAGTTTCATGATCAGGTAGTAGAATAGAATGTTACCTGAGAAGATTTGACATATGGGGGTCCCCACGACTTTGATTTCCTGATAAATTTCCTCTATCATATTTAGACAGTGGGCCTCTAAATGGACTTCTGGTTTCATTAATTTTTTTTCTTAATGATCAATGTAATGATGCTATTAACGATGCATAGAAATTTGAATATATCATTTTTATTCAAATATTTCATCCGTGATAAAACAATTTTCATGCTCATTTTAATTTGACAATTATTTAATGCTCAATTCTTTATCTAAAAAAATGCAAATTCAAGTATAGATTAAAGTGTTGTTTCAATGAGGTTTTTCATGCCCTTGACATTGGTCATAACTATTTTCTATAAAGAGAAATATTTTGCCTTCAGAAATCAATATCAAAAACAAATTTAACTTTTTTCCCAGCATGATACATTTTAAAAATAATTGTTGACCCAGAGAGAAATTTTCGAGTTTTTTTTTAAGAAACTTGAGATTAAAAAGTTAAATTTGTGCAAATAAAAATTTTTTAATAATTTTTTAACAGGGTAGAGACGCAACCCCATATTTGGAACGAAATCGTGTTGGGCGTGATGCCATTGATTCTGCAGCTGCTTTGACAGACATGGGCAAATATCTTTTCCGCGAAAGGAGACTTCCGGTCTACGACATTGCTGTCGCAGTTACAAAGTAAGAGTGTTTATTTTTAAGGGGTAAAAAAAAGGGATTAACAACAATTTTCGTAATTAAATTTTAAACAAATTAAATATTTAGACAAAAAGGTAGACATTTTATATTAATATTCTTGAAAAATTATTCTTAAGGCGAACCGTAACAACATTAAAAAAATCCGCACACATTAAATGGACGGCAATGGGAGATTCTTTTACTTTTTGATTAGATCAGGCGGTAATGCTTTAAGTTTGTTACCAGAAAGTCCGGGATCGATTCATGCTGTCGGAATTTTTTTTCCATTTCTGTTTCCGTTCAAAGTTGGTTTTATTGCAATTGATTATGAAATTGATTTACATTCAGCCAAAATATTGATTTTCAACCATTTTTTATATAAAACAATATGTTTCCAATGTTTAACACTTTAAATTTAAGGAAATTTTTGTGTGGAGAAAGTGCTCACTTTTTTTGATTCAAATAAATATATTTCTGCTTCATTGAAAAAATTTAATATTCAATTGCAAAATAAAGATTTAGAAAAAATTTCGGCCACAGGAACCGAGCCTGCACTTTCTGGTTGCAAACTCAGAGCGCTACCACCTGATCTAACTATATCGTCTACGTAATGTGCGTGGTCTTTTTTAAAGTTTTTTTTTTAATTACTGGGACTTTTATGCATTCAAACAAAAGTTCAAAAAATATATGCCCCCCTTTTTAAATTAAATTTAAAATTTAAAAAAAAATTTCATAATAAATATATTATTTTTCAGATAATTACTTAATTAGTTCAAAACAATTTTTTTTTAATCTTTTAAATCGTTAAAACCCAAAATACTTTTAATAATTAATAAACTTTTCTCGATTGTTGTCTATATACACAGTCAAATCAGGTAACCAACCATTTTTCTAATTTTCACCTCTCATAATGTTTCATTTTCAAATTTTTATTTCGAAAAACAGGTATGATATGTGCCGTCGTAGGAAAGGCGGTCGCTGCACTAAGGGAACTGCCGGTATGGTTTACGACAAAGTGATCATGCATTTATATTATTATTAATTTTTTATTTAGGTATTTTGCTTGACAAGAAGTAATCCCAATTAACGTTGATTATACATATAAATTTATATATATATAGATGTAAATATATTTTTGTTTTTGTAAGGGAATAACTAATTCTAATTCAACCAAAAATCAATTTCCTTTCACGAATTTTTTTGTTTCACATTTAATTTGCTTTCGAAGATTTTTTTGGATTTTAATTTCTTAAGACTGTATCACGATGTAAAACTTAATTACGCATATTGTTTGGCAAAAAAAAATCTTTAGCTTTTTTATTTGTCTAATTAAAGTCAAATACTGGCTTTTAAAAAAAAATTAGTTTGTTTTTTATTTCAACTCGTTCTCAGTCAATCATTTTTTTCAAATTTAAACAATAATAATAATTTGAATATGAATTTTCTTAGGTTACAATTTTCGATAAAACTTCTTTACATTATAATTAAAAAAGTCTTTGTTAAAAGTTTTTCGTTGATTGTAATTTATATAAAAAAAACGCTGGAACTTAGAGATGTCGAATAAGCGCCGAGCATCAGAAAATAAATTAAAAAATTGCTTAAATAAATTGTTCAATTCTTTTTTCGCTATTATTCGAAAGATACTACGAGGCACATTTATTAAAAATGTTATTTAAAAATTACAAACGCTGGCTGAATTAGCACGAGTTTAAGTGAAAAAAGAATTAAAATTTATTTTTCCGAAAAAGTCGGATTTTTAGCTTCAATTAGAAAACCAAAAAAACTACAACATTTTGTCTGAGGGGAAAAATGTACAATACAATTCTAGATCTAGATATAGTCTTCAAAAATAAAAATATTTGAGAATGGAAGTTGAGATCATTTTTCTAACAGGGCAGGCGCTTAGGATTAAAATAAAATGAAATTGGAACTCGAATCACACGTCTTGAAAAAATGCAATTTTCTAGAGAAAGGTTAACCAATTTTAAAATCTTAATACCGTAGATTTTCACTCACGAAAATTTTCTGGTTCGATACGTGTGATACGTTACCGCATGTTTTTTTGGCGTGAATGATATTACGAAAAAATATTAAATTAATTTTTTTTCATATATTTATGATTTTTTTATTGATCGGTTTCTCATAAATAGAGAGCAGATTAGCGTAACTGTGAAGTCAGCTAACGAGCAAAGCACGGGTCTCACAGGCCGAGAACCGTCGGCCGTAGAAGAGGGGGCTGCGAAGAAGTGGGCGTGCCCGGCGTGCGCGCGCACGTTTTCTGCTGGTCCAACCGGGATTCTTCGCACGTGAGATCGAGCTGCGTTCGTCAGCTAACTTTAAACTCGCGTTGTTCTACATTCTACTTCTAAAAAAAAGTTTATCAAATTTTTTCTCATTTTCATATATGTGAATTGTATAGTCTTCTTTTATAATTCTTACAAAATTAAAATTAAAACTGTTGTTACCACTGTCTAAACGCAAATTTGATTTTTCAGAAACGTGTTAATTTATTTAAATTAAATTTTTGTAGCTGGTTTGTTTGCATGTACTAGGAAAGCTTCTAGGAAGTATTTGCTTGGCCTTTTTTTATTAGGTGAATAATAAGCTGGAAATGGTATTGGCAGAAAGTGACTGACTGTATGATACGAATGTAAAAATGTGAAATATTATTAACGTTCTAACTTCCCAGAATTCAGGCGGACTGCGACCAGCGGCTCATAAAACGATTCGAGTAAACACGTCATTCCTTGATTTTTAATTTTTAATAAACATTTAGTTTATAACTTCGCTAAAGAGTAATTTATTACAGTTCTTGCAGTTGATACACTATTTTGCATCGAATAATAAATTTGCACAAAGATCCACAGAATTTAAAATTGATTTTTGATATTTTGTCTCGTGACGTGGTTTACGTAATCGTCAATTAATTTACGATGATAAAAGATTTTTGTTATTGCGTTGCAGATTAGATATGTGCAGGAGGACATACGCGAATGACGTGTGCAATAGAGGAACTGCAGGTATGTTTCTCAGTTAAAAAAAAAAATGAAAAAAAGAATTTTCTACTAGGTTGATTTTTTTTAATAAGAAAATATAATAACGAAAGTCAGGAAAAAATTGTAATTGTTTAGATTAATCACTTTTTCGAATTTGACATTAAAGAGTTTAAAACCCTCTTCGAAACTTTCTTTCTAGTTAATTTAAAAAAAAACTAACAGAATGAAATTTTTCAACTACAGATTTTTGTCCACTTTCCGGATTTTTTACAGAATAAGAATCACTTCTTACTAACTTTTATAAATTTTTACAACCAAATTTTATTTTTTACAAAAAGCACCAAAATAACTAATTAAAAAAATTAAATCTATGAACGAAAGAATATAAGATGAAATGTATCTATATTAAAATAAACTTGAATCTATCAAAGATTTAATTAATGATTAATGTTCATATATTTGAATCCTTTTAATAAATTTCACAAATAAGAACTAAATAGTAAAAATTAAAAATTACTTAATTATATTAAAATATTTTATTATGTTTTTTTATTATTATAGGTTTTTATATTATTTTTGTTTCTGTTAAATTTCATTAATGATAAATATTTATATATTTGAATTATTTAAATTAATCTTATTAATTGTTGATTAATATTGATATGAAAATGTTATTGTTTTAAAATATTCGAATAGAAAAATTAAAAATTACTTCCTAAAACTATAATATATTGCCTTTTCTTATTTTTTTATTTACATTTCTATTTCGTACTTTACTAATGTTAAATATTAATAGATTCCAATTATTCGAATGAAATTCACTAATTAATGATTAATTTTCAGATCAAAGGGTAAATTAATTCAAAATATTAAAATAGTGCAAATAAAAAATTACTATAATTAACATTAAAATTATGATATGTGAAATAAATTTTGTCCTTTAATAAATGAAAATTTTTTATTAAATTTTTGAAATAATATACTAGAATTAAACAATGGCAGGAAAAATACATTTTTGTTCAAGTTTAATATTTGACATTTTATTGATTTCAAATATGAGACTCATAAAAAATAATAATTTCCAATTAAAATCATAATCTGTTAGATATTATCATTATTATTGTATTTTCATCTTATTTTTAAGTTTGTTTTCATTTTTGATTATAAATACTTGGAACAATTTTTTTTTTGGACCAAAATTTGAGGACAAATCAATATACTGAAAAAAGTATTATTTGAAAGAAATCTTAATGGATACAAAATTTTAATAATTTAGTATATTAATACATTTAAATTATGCTAATGAATTTCAAATATTTAATTATTGAATATTATTATTTTAAAATATTTTGCTAACTGTAAATTAAGTTTAATATTTGCACTTTATTATTTTTAAATATTATTAAAGTAAAAATAAAAAAATGCTGTTACTAAAATTAAAATTATAAGATATTAAATAAATTTTACCTTTTTCCAAATCGAAAAATCACCTTTAATTGCTGTTTGTTTGCGATTTGAAAACCATTTTTCGAATTAACTTTCAAGACGTAATTTTTACAGATTTCAAATCTTAAAAGATTTTTAAGTCTCTCCCTTATGACATTTTACTATTCGACTATAAGGAAGAGTTTTCAAAAGGTTTCAAACCATTTACTCACAAATTCGGAGATTAATCCAAGTAAACAATTACCAAAAAAATAAACAATTACCAAACAAAATAAATAATGCATCAAATGGTGGGAATTTTTTATAATCCATTCCTTTTATCTTTTTTGTCACTTCAAAAAGTTGAAAAAATATTTCTCCTATTTCGTGTTTTTCACAAAATTCAATTTCTTCTGCTCTCTTATTCTGCGGGACAACCTGCGACTTTCTCAAGAAATCGCTTATTTGGCTAGAACCTTCAACACATACACTGTGAATAACGAAAACATTCAGAAATCTCACATTCTACTTTTTTTGCTGGTACAATTGTGTTTCATTGTTTCATTTTCTTATTTCTTCTATTGCATCTGATTTTCGTCATAGTCTTTGAACCAGATTCTGAATTTCTAGCTGAAATGTGACTAATTTTCAAACACTTCGACAGAAAAAATTTTCTTTTTTGTCTTCTCTCATCCTTTTTTTCAATCGTTTTCATCAATTTCTTAAGAATTAGGCAGTTTTTATCAATTTTTAAAAGTTCAAAGAATAACCATATTTAGTCTCTTCTTCAAATTTATGTAAATATTGGGAATATACACAATTTGTCAACATTGAAAAATGAAATGATTTATAAAAGGATAGATATTATCAGGGAGCGGATTAGAGCCACTGTGAAGTTAGCTGACGATCACAGCTCGGCTCAGCACGCCGGAAACAGCCGGCCTGGCAAGGAGGGGGTAGCGAAGAAGCGTGTCTGTCAGGCATGTGCGCGCAACGCTTACCGCTAGCTACACGGAGTTTTCCGCAGGTAAGAGCCGAGCTGTACATAAAAGCCGAGCTACACATAAGAGCCGAGCTGCACATAAGAGCCGAGCTGCGCGTGAGAGCCGAGCTGAGATCGTCATCTAGCTTTTCGCTTCATGATCCTTTTTCATTATTCGTTTGTAATTATGTTGGTTACTCGAATATCATCGAGTCTTACATGAATATTTTTTGGATGACCTCGCTTTACATAAACTGCGTTGTCTCCCCATTTTCATTTGTACTTACTTTTCAAGAGTGTATCTTCTATCTGATTTACTTACTGATTTACTTTTCTCTTTCGGATGCGTTACTGATATGGACCGCGGTCGGTAAGTCTTTGAAAAAAATTCCTCGACATGTAGGAATCATTCTAGCCGATTGTCGGATACCAAAAATAATTTAATGAATGATTGGTAAAATTTTAAATTTTAGTAACAATACAAATTTTTCATCAAAAGTATGATGAAAAGTATTACTTTTAATTTCTTCAAATTAATAAATAAGTATGTTTGGCAGAAATTCAATATAAATTTATTTAATTTAGAAGTTTTGGATTTCAAATCGTAGATTTTTAATTTGAATCCTTTTAGAAAAGAATATTTCAGTTTAAATAATCCTACTTAATTTTTTTTTAATTTTTGCTATAAAAATTAAAATTAAACAACTGTACCACGACCTTCAAATTTTTAATGTTTGAAAATTTCACGTTTTTTTTAATAAGTGCAAAAACTATGGTAATTTTTTGTAGATAATGTTCAATCATTATTTAAAAAGAAAATGAAAATGAAACAAAAATTATTTTCTGCCAAGTTATGTGCTGAAAATTTGCAAAAAAATCAGTTTTTTAAGTTGCTGAATGAACATTTTGATAAACTTTTTTTAACTGATGTGTCTTTAGCCCAAAGTTTACAATCAATACATGATAATTGAAAACTTAACAAACTATTTTAGTTTGTTTTTTCAGTTCTTAAAAACTTAAAATTTTTAAAAATTTAAAAATAAAGGTTTGATTCAGCGATTTAAAACAACTTTTTTTCGAATTCAGAATAATCATAACTTTGCTAAAATTAACTTTTGTTTAATCTTTTATTTTTTTTTTTTAATTTTGAAGTCATGTTGGGTTGCTAAAAATATTATTGAAAAAATAATAAATAAAAAATTGTAGAATTCTCCTGATTAGAAAAGGAGATACTTTCGGCCGGCCCTTCTGTTTATGGTTGCAAATCTAAAATTGAAAAATTAAACAATTTAAAAATTAAATATTTTGAATGAGATATTGCAATTTTCAATTAACCTAATTCAATTTAAATCAGACAGGAAGTGAAATTTCAGTCAAAAAAATCATTCTTCTCTAAAATATGCATGTTGTTTAAAAAAATTATGAATGAAAAAAATCAAATTATTAATTTTTGTTTTGTTTTGTGAAAATATTAATAGTCGATTTCTTCCAAAATAAAATTTGTTGATGAAATTGTAATGGAATCTTGTAGAAATCTTGTAAATGTAATGCGGATGAAACTATTTTTCTGCTCTAAATAATTTTTTTCTTCAATAAATTGTATTTTATAATTTATTAGAAAAAACGATAAATTAAAAAAATGAGAAAATTTTTCTCGCTTATTCTAAACAATTCTACAAAAAATACCTCTAACTTTTCTATGATTTTTTTCAGCATTTATGAAAATCCGAAAAAAATTACAAAAAATTTAAAATCATTTATTATCTTTTTAAAATTTTTAAATTTAATTATTAAAACTTGTTTAAAATTTCAAAAAAATTATGTTTCTTAAAAGATGTATAATGATTTTTGTATGTACAGTTTTTGCTAGTGACCAATAATCACAAATTAGAAATTAAAAAAAGTGTTTGGCTCAATTCAAAAGTTTGGTCGAATCTGAAATATCTTCAGCCTAAACTAAAGAAAAAAATTATTATTTTACTTTCGTGCAAAAAAATGTTTTCAGGTTAAAGATATTCAAAAAATCTTCAAAAATCTGTAAATATGACTCAATCTAACATAAATATTTTTCGCACATTTTCCGAAAGGTTTATATTAGACAAAAAATATATTTTTTAGTTTATATTATTATTCACAATTAAAAGCGGTAAAAAACAAAAAATTCTCTACTGTTTTTAAACCATTAGGAAGTGAATTAAAAAATGTTGAATCTTCAAATAAAAAAAATAAAATAAAAACCTATTTTCCTCTGTCTGACTGTAAATGCTTGTCTAATTTAAATTAAATTCGGTCAATTATTTAATTCCGAATGGTTTTAATTTTGGTTCAAAACAGATTTGTATTGAAACTTTACAAATATGTATCTCCAGTTATAATTATTCTATTTGTAAAAAATGATTCAAATTGTGAAGCTAGAGATTTTATTGTTTTATGTTTGTTTATTCATTGACAATAAATTAACTTTTTCCAAAATTTATAAATACCTGGTATCTGACAACGACTTCTTCATTTTCTGAGCCCCTTTTTAACAAATTTAACGAAAAATTAACACCAGATGCATGTCGCTTACAGGCTGTTAAACTGGCTTCGATTGACGAAACTTACTCGAGCTTACAAAGTCGTCGAGGCCAAAACTACTTAACTCTACCTCTAATATTAATCTCTACTATTAATTATTATAGCGAATTAACAAAATGGTACTCCATCATTTTTGCTTAAACAAAGAGCAGCATTCGGGTGGTGCAAATTCATGTCTGTAAAAATTCGAGTTTCAATTTTTGATGCTCCCCCTCCCCCTCCCGAATTTGTTCCTTTTCTGGAAAAATTAATTTAAAAATTTTTTTTTCAGCGTAGACCCCTGATTTTGGAATTAATATGAGGGTTTTAAATTGGAAAAGCTCGATTTTAAGGAAATGGAAAAAAGTCTTTGTTATAAACTTTTTGTGCCCGGAAAATACCCTGAAAAATGCAGAATAGCAGTTTTATATCAAATTCTTGTTAAAGATGGTATTTTTAGAATTTTTTAAAATGAATTATTTTTAATTGATAAGTAGAAGTTTTTATAGATTTTTAAAATTGTTTGAACAATTATTATTTGCTTAAAAAAGTTGTCTCTTCTGTAAATCGTGAAAAGTTATTATCTTTATAGATAAATTATACAAATTTGATGAATTTCAGTAGTTCTTGTGTGACATATGTAGTAATTTTTTTTATTTAATTTTTTGAAACAATTTTTATTTGTTTAAACTATTTTTCCCCTCTAAAGCGAGGAAATTTATTATTTTTTGGAATTAAAGACACAGTTAACAGGAGCTCAGGATAACATTTTTTTCTCAAGGACATTTACCAATTTTTAAAAGAATTTTTAATGGTTTGAAGAGTTTTAATTCGTTGTAACAATTTTAATTTGTTTAAGCATTTGTTAAATTATACAAAGTTGATTTATCTAAAAATAGTAGTTCTTGTTTAACATATTTGTGATTATTTAAGTAATTTTAATTTGTTTTAACAATTTCTTCTCCAAAAATCGTTAAAAATAATTATTTTCTAGAAATAATGACACTATTAAAGAATATTTAAAGCGATACATTTTTAAAAGATATTTTTTGATTATTTTGGCAAATTTTTCCTCTCTAAATCGAGAAAAGGTATTATTTTTGAAAAATTAATGACACAATTAACAGACGCTGAGAGTAAAATTTGTTTCTAACAGATATTGAGTAATTTGTTAAACTATTTTAATTTTGAGAATGATAAATATGAATAGGCGCAAGAGAATGATTACTAATTGTTTAAATAATTGTCATGTATCTTAAGAAGAAAAATATTACTCCTAAAATTCAGTAATTGTGTCATTATTTGCAGAAAATAATGACTTTTTACGATTCTCAAAAAAAAATTGTTTAAAGAAATAAAAACTCTTTTAACAAAGTAAAATTTTTTACGAAAATAAATTTTTTTTTGAAAATTGCTGAATATTCTGCAGAAAAAATATTACTCACAACATCCGTTAATGGTGTCACTGATTTAATAAAATAATAATTTTGCACCAATTACAGGCAAAAAATTTGTTCAAACAAATAAAAATTATTTAAATAATTAAAAATCACTTAAATAATTAGCAAATATCCTTCAATAATATATTTTCTCTCAACATTCTTTAATTATATCGTTAATTCTAAAAAATAATGTCTTTTTGAGATTGTAAGGCAAAAATTGCTTAAACAAATGAAACTTGGTTAAATAATTAACAATTATGTTAAAAAAGATGTACCATTCTTGATATTTATGATTTTTTATCATCTATTCGGAGAGATAATCACTTTTCACAACTAAGATGAAGAAAATAAAAGTTTAAATAATTAATAATTGTTTTAACAATTATAAGTAATACAACATGCTTCTACACTCAGTACTTATGAATTAAAAAAAAAATTAATGAGAAAAAAATTCCAAAATACTATTTTTTTGGCATGACTTTGATAGAAAACTCCTATTTTCCTTTTTTGGCCTTTTTCCGGGAAAAACAGAAGGGGATTGCGGGTGTCAAAATTCAAAGTTATGGGATGGAAATTATTTCTTTAACAGTTCCTTCAAGGTAAATATTTGAAATCCCGGGTTTATTTAAAAATCCTGAGGGCAAAGATTAACTCGAAAAAAAAAGAAAAAAATTACGAGATTTCTTTTTTCTAGGACCGAGAAAATTATTGGTGGGGTGTGTTTATCTTCAAAAATCGAAAATCGAATTTTTGGGCCACCCTTAGCCCAGTTTGTTGTATTGAAATATAAGGGCTAATAAATTAATAAGGATATATAAATTAATAACTTTTCGAGTATTAATTAGCTAATTAATTATTGAATAATTGAATAATATAATTTATTTAGCAATATTAATAATTAATTAGTAATTAATAACGAACTTTGACAATAACAGAAGTAAAATTAGTTTAATTTAACCACAAAATAAATAAAAGGTCGAAAGAACTGAAGGATTAATAAATCATTTTTATACAGGTTTCGCGTATGTGGGCGGAGCATGCGTCGTTAATAAGCGACTCGAAAAAGTCAATTCTGTCGCCATCATTGAGGACACTGGAGGTTTCAGTGGCATTATAGTCGCTGCGCATGAAGTCGGCCATTTGTAAGTTTTAATTATTAATGAATAAACAATTGCAATTAAATATGTAGACTACAGTCAAAAAATATTTTCACGAATAGCGCATATATGAGACCGGATTTTCGTTTTTAATTTATGAATTTCTTGAATTTTGTACTTCGACTTTAACTCGTGTTATCACCTTGGAAAGTTGCAGAAAAAATCTGAAATGTAGAGAAATCAATCCTTAAAATCTTATCCTCAATTTGAGACCATTAAACTTCAAAAGTATTGACGAGTTTTCGAGTTATGTCTAAAAATGTCCAAGCGTATATTCTTTCTTTTTTAGTGGATTTCAATTTCAACTTCAAGTCGCGCTATGTCGTTTAATAAATGGTATGAGAATCTCAGAATTACAGGACGCAAGATCGTAAATCTCATCTTTAATGTAGGCCCAGGAAACTTAACAAATATTTACGGGTTTCTGAGTTATGACTGAAAATGTCCAAGCGTATCTGCGTCGAGTTTCAGTGGGTTTCAGTTTCAACTTAAAGTCGTTTTATGCCGTATAAAAATAGAATAAATGTCTTAAATTTACAGGATGCAATCTTTTAAATGTCATTTTCAATTTAGACCCAGAAAACTTAAAAAATATTCACGCGCTTCTGGGTTATAACTAAAAATGTCCAAGCGCATCTATGTCGATTGCCAGAGGGCAATCTCTGCTGCGGTCGCATTTTGCACCTCAACTTCAACTCATGCTATGATATAGGATAAAATGCGATGTAATTTCTAAATTTTCAGAACGCAATCCTTTTATTTTTATCTTTAATGTCAGCCCATAAAACCTAAAAAATATTCACGGGTTTGCGAGTTATGACTTAAAATTTCCAAGCGTATCTGCGACAAGTTTGAGCGGGTTTAATTTTCAGTTTCCAATTGTGCTACGCCTTATAAAAAATTGGATAAAAATCCGAAATTTACAGAACGCAAGCTCTTAAATCAAGTCTTTAATTTAGGTCTAGACTCACGGGTTACCGAGTTATCAGTAAATATGTCCAAGCGTATCTGCGTCGATTTTCAGTAAGGCAATCTCCACTGCGGTCGGATTTTGTACCTCAACTGTAACTCATCCTACGACTTCAAAAAAATGTTTCAAAAACCTGAAATTTACCATACACAATCTTTAAAATCTCATCTTTAATTTCGACTCAGAAAAATTAAAAAATATTTACGGCTTTCCGAGTTAAAATTAAAAATGTCCAAGCGCGCCTGCGTCAATTTCTAATCAGCGATCAGCGCTGCTTATCGGCCCAGATACGCTTGGACATTTTAAGCGATAAAGCATCAACCCGCAAAGATTTTAAAACTTTTTTAGGCTCAGATTAAAGACGATTATAAAGATTTTGCGCCCTGTAAATTTCAGATTTTTTTTTACAACTTTACTAAGTTATAAGACAAGTTGAAGTCAAGGTACAAAATTCGAGAAATCCTTGAATTGAAAAAAACTTCCTCTTTTATGAGAAATATCTAAGTCTATTTTCGACTGATTTATCGTGTTTCAAAAATAATTTTTGACGGTAGTGTGGTAAGAAAAAATTAATTTATTTCGATGATAAATTGTTTTTTATTTAAAACTATAGGTCTGAGCATTTCTTGAAAATTTTGGTAAGAGTAGGTAATATTCTTTGGATATTATCATTTTAACAGACTTCACACTCTTTCTGCTAATCCCCTATTTTTTTCTCATTTTTGGATTATATGCAAACTGAACTAATGAAATTCATTAAGAAAATAAAACTATTTTAGTTGAAAAGTTAATTTCTTCACACAAAAAATCATTATGACTTTTTGTGAAGAGTTCATCTCTTACGTTTAAAAATTTAACTATTTGGTTAAGAATTTAATTATTTTATTGGAAATTCAACTCCTTTGTTAAAAAGTTCTTTTTTTTCAAAAATTCAACTTTTCAAATAGAAAATTTGTTCCTTTGGACTAAAAGTTCATCGTTTGTCAAGCAAGTGTAGTTTTTTGGTTAAAAATTTATTTATTTTATAAAAAAGTCATCTTTTTTGTATTGAAATTTACTCTTTTAAAGAAAATTAACATTTCCCGGTAAAAAATTCAAGCTTGTTTGTCGGAAATTCTTATTTTTGGCTTTAAAATTGAAAAATTGGAGAGAAAATTCCATTATATGGTTAAAAATTCAACTGTTTGATCAAAAAGTTAAAATTTTAGTTACAAATTCATATTTTTAGTTTAAAAAATCGGCTGTTTTGTGTACAGTTTATCTTTTAAAATTACAGATTTGAATATTTGGTCGAAATTTATCTTTTTGTTCAGAATTAATATTTTCGGGTTTAAGGTTTAATACAACAATACCACAATCTCGTGGAAAATTTCACTTTTCGAATAAAAATGCAACTTTTACGTTAAAAATTAAACTTTTTTATTGAAAATTTTTTTTTTTAATTTAAAATTTAATTTTTTATATTAAAAAATTTTGTTTTTTTGGTTGAAAATTTATCTATAGTTAAATCTACAAATGATTTCAATTTTAACAAAATGTATTTAGTGCAGATAAAAATTATTTGTTTAAAATTCATTTTTCAGATTAAAAAATAATTTTCGTCTTTTAATCTTGACCATTCAAAAATTTAATGAATTTTTTATCTTCCTCTGGTGAAAGTTTAACTATCTTGTAAAAAAACTCTTTTTCAGCTTGAAAATTCAACAATTTATTTCATTTTTTTCACATTTTTTAATGCAAAATATAATTGTTCTGTAAAAATTTCATCTTTCTGTCTTAAAAATGGAACAATTTGATTTTCTAAAATAAAATATGCCTTTTTATAAAACCGCTTTATTTTTAGGTCAGAAAATTCAAGTTTAGTGGACTACTTTTTCTTTCTCGGTGAAAAATCCAACTCTTGTTGAAAGTTTGCTTTTTTGAAGTAAACACTTATCTTTTTACGTTAAAAATTCAACAATGAAAAAAGTACAGCTATTTAGGTTTAAATAATCTTCTTTCTTAAAAATTCACATTTTCAGGTTAAAAATTTAACTGTTTTATAAAAAGTTCGTCTTTTTTGCCTCCATAATTTGTTTTCTGAGATGTGAGGAGATCTGCGGAGATCTGAGGAGTCTGTTTTCATGATTAATCACGAAAAAAATATTATTTTCGAAGATTTATTTTCTGAGTTTTAAAATAATTTGATTTTTTCTGGAAAATCTAAATCAGAGCCATTTTAGAGCATTTTGGAATGAGGTCGTGATTCATCCTTGAAAATCGAGGTCAGAGCATTCTGAGAGCATTTTCGGATGTGAAGTCTGCTTTAAGGACGGTTCACGAAGAATATTTTGTTTTGATATTTGATGTTTTAAAATGTTGTAGTGACTCATTTGTACAAATTGAGATCAGATAATTTTGATTAAATTTGGAGAGCATTTCGGGGCTTAAAGTTTGTTTTAATGACTGGTCATAAAGAAAATATTATTTTTCACATTTTTTTTCTTTTTTTTTCAAATGATATCGTGATTTTCTCTGGAAATGGAGATTAGAGAATTTTGAGAGCATTTTAGAATCTGAAGTCCGCTTCACTATTTGGTCACGAAGAATACATTTTTTTCTATGTTTTAAAGTGAAGTCGTAATTCATTCGGAAAACTTGAGAAAAGAGCACAGTAAGAGCATTTTGAGAGCATTTTTGGATGTCAAGTCTTTTTTAATAATTGATCATAAAAAATATATATTATTTTCATAATTTTCCCTGTCTTTTAAAATGATGTGACTGATTCAGGAAAATCGGGATCAGAGCATTTCGAGAGCATTTTGGGGTGTGAAGTCTCTTTTAATGATTAATCACGAAGAATCTATTTTTTTTCTCTGTTTTGAAATGTTGTGATTTATTCTGAAAAATCGAGATAAGAGCAAACATTAATTTACATTCGAGTTCAGTGGTCGAGCTGCTCGTATTTTTTATGTAATATTGAAAGTGAGAAAGTCAAGTCTCTTCGTTAGTGCATAGTGCACACTGCACATCCAAGAGTGAAAATAGCTGAAAATTATATGTTTGCTCACGCGAACTAATTTGACAGTGACCTTACTATTTAAACGTTTGACGTTTACGTGGATCAATCAGGAATAAGAAAAACGAAATTGCACGTCATTACGATATTACAACTGGTTTGTTAGAGAATAGCACGTCATGCAAGAGAAAGTGCACGAAGCCAGAACACGAATCTACTCACAATTCGGTTTTGATAACTTTTCAGAAAATTATTTCAGTTCATTCGAGAACGCATTTTTAATTAAGAAATTGCTTCGTTTCTTCAGCTCTAAATTACAACTAAATTTCAGAATTAAGATCAGGAAGAAAGTCAGGAAAGTTTTAATTAATTATTAACTCAAATTTCGAATGAAAAGAGTTCTTTTTGATAAAAAAAGTTATCTGGATTTGGTAGCATACTGGTTACCTGATTTTTTTGAAAACTTTGAGTAAAGTTTATTTTTTTATTGTTTATAACTTTCAAGTGATACAATTCATTTTTGAAACTTTAAAATTCATTGGAAAAGGTCATAAATAAATGTAATGGCGAACTTGAAATAATTTCTCGTGGGTTAGAGTAACAAATAATTTTTTATTATACCCTAAAACAACTAAAGGTATATCAATATTTTTAAATCAACTTCGTACTCTCATATTTTTTAAATTGCCAAAAATGGGTAATTATATAAAAATATTCTATAAACAAATACCCATTTTGACATTTTTCAATAAAAAGGCTTTCTAGTTAATTTCGCAAAAAACTTTGGTCAATTTATTTTAAAAAATGTGCAAATGTGAATTTTTTATTAACATAATTGTTTTTGTAATTAACAGTTTTTGTCACTATGAAAAATATGTCAGAAAAAAAGGTCTATTCATAAAAATATGGTCGGAATGTGTATTTAATTATACAAAATGTTAATTCAATTAACTGTTAAGTATTTTGAATGTTTACAATTAGAGAATTTTAAATTGAAAATCTATAAAATTAAATAATATTTCATTTTAAATGTTCCAAGTTAGACCAATTTCATTTTTCAATCTGCAAAATGAAATATGATATTCCAAAAAAACATTTAAAATTAGATATTCTTAAAACATAATCATTTAGAATTGAAAAATCTTCAATTGTAAATCTTCAAAATTGAACAATTCGAAGGAAAAAAAGCTTCTAGTATTACATATTTTTAAAATATAAATCTTAAAAATTGAATAAGTTGAAATTTTAAGGTATTAAGATTCAAGCATTTTTATTTGTAACTCTTGAAAATTGTTAATGATTGGAATTGAATAGTTTTTTAATTTCGGAAATTTACAATTAATAATTATATAAGTATAAAGATTAACAAAGAAAAATTCTGTAATTTTTATGATTTACATCCGAAATATTTTTAATTCAAAGCTTCCGAATTAAAAACTCAACTTTTGATCTTTAAAATGATCAAAATTTTTGATTTACCCACCAATAGAATTGAAAAGTTTTTAAGTGTTATTCTTAAAAATTGTAGAAAATTAAAATTAAAATTTTCAAAGTTAAAGAGTTTTTAATTTTAAAATTAATATTTATGCAAATTTAAATTTGTTTAATTCAAAATACAGCCATTATGATGATTTACATGCAAAATGTCTTCAATTTTACTCATTAAAGTTTTTAATGTTGAATATTCACAATTAATAATTATGCAAGTTTAAAGCTTTTAAATTAAAAATTCTACAAGTTTCATATCTTACATTCGAAATGTTTTTAATTTGGAAGATTTCGAATTAAAATTTTGACTTTTGATTTTCAAAATTAAAAAAAAATTAATTTTCATTTTTAAATGTTGGATATTTAAGAGTTTGCTGGTATGACTCTCAAAAATTGTAAAACATCAATTGTAAATGTTTAAAGTTCTACAAATGTAAAGTTCTCAAATTGAAAATGCTGCAGGTATGATAATTTACATTCAAAATTTCTCTAATTTAGCATATTTAGAATTGAAAACTGGACTTTTGAACTTCAAAATTATAAAAATTGTAAAATTTTGATTTTAAAATGTTGTAAATAGTAGAATTTTCAATCGTAAATTTTTAAAATGTTTTAAAAAGTTTGAAGTTCTATCATAAAAAATCCTGTAATTTTGATGATTTATATTTGAATTTTTTTTAATTTGGAACATTTAGAATTAAAAACTTGACTTTTGATTTTAAAAATCATTCATGTTTTATAATTTCTCATTATAAATCTTAGAAATCAAAGAATTTTCAATTGTAAATTTTAAGTAAGACTCAGAATGATATAACATTTTTAATTAACTTCCTGATTTATTACTTTGATTTTAATTGGTACTGAGATGAAATTTTTCTACTTAAATAAAAGTTTACAGAATAACGGAAGCCAATAAAAATAAAAATAAAAATTCAGTTCAGTTTAGATTTCAGCTAGCTATTTTAATATTTATTTTAACTTTGATTATTATTTGTATTTTATAGTACTTTCAATTCAAGCATAAATTCATTTTGATAATTAGGACATCAAATTAAGTAGCGTGCAATAAGTGGGCTTCTTTTCCATTAGTAAAATAATATAAGATGGTAGGGCGAAATGAAAATAATTATGTTTTGAAGATTTTTTTTTCTTTGGCATATTCAAAAAGTTTTGGGATATTAGCTCTATATTAAAAACTTTTTGTGAAGTGTTAAAAATGAAAAACTATTTTTAATTTTTAAATGTTCAACATTTTTGTATGTGATTTCGGTTCAAGCGGAAAAAGCATTCCCCTATTTACTTTAAGGTAAAATTTGGTTTAAAAATTAGAAATTTTTTTTCTAAATTAGAAAAGCTTCTAGAGTTTCTAGAAAGGAAATGAGGAAAGGTTATGCAGGAGACATGAAAACAAAATTTTAAAATAGGTGTTCAAATAACCAAATCAAAAAATGATTTTTATTAATATTTGAAATCGAAAATGGTATAAATAGTTTTTTTAGGTCGATATGTTTTTCGTTTTTTTTTTAATTCACATAAATTTTTGCATGAACAGAAGATTTGTTTTTTTTTTTAAATTCAGCAACTTTTTAACCATTATTCGGTAGCAAAAAGTGATATACAAAAAATTGGAATAAAAACTAGTGTTTGTATTCTGATAGAATACGAAAATTTAGAAAGAAGGGTCCAAAATTTCAAAAAGCGCTACGTGGTTGTTTAAACAATTGTTAAATATGGAAAACAAGAAATAAATTTTAAATTCATCAACTTTATAAGTTGTCCCGAAAAATAAAAACTTTTTTTGGTTAAAAAATACTAGGAAACTTGTCATTTATCAAAGAAAATAATAAATGTTGAAAATTTTCAAAGAAATAACGTTTTTATCATAAATTTGATATAAAACTCCTATTTTGAATAAGTTTTTTTTTTATCTAGATTAGGAGCTGTGCACGATGGATCGCCACCACCGAGCTATCTCGGTGGACCTGGAGCAGAAAAGTGTCGCTGGGAAGATGGTTACATCATGAGTGACCTCAGGCATAGTGAAAAGGGATTTAAGTGGTCCCATTGCAGCGTATCGTCGTTCCATCACTTCTTAAAGTACGTACTTGCAGCAGAAACTTGTATAAATATGCAACACATCAAGGAAAAGTTAAAGAGCACAAATGCGGTTAAAAATAAAATGAGAAATTGCCTTAAATGAGAAATTTCTTACTAGAATTCCTCATTTAAATTGAACTAGTAAAATTGTTACTGCTTGAATCAGTATTTTGAATTATCACTGGTTAACCAGTCATTTATTGACTTAGACTGGGTAAACCAGCGATTTTTCGAATTTGCCTGATTGAACCAGTAATTTACTCCACTAAAAGAGCGTTACTAAATCTACCAGTGATGCTAAATGATAGATTCAACCAGTGATATAGCGCTCCACGCGGTCAAGGGACGCCTATCGTGGGTGGGGAGTCTGCTTAGGTTTGACCTTGAGAATTTAAGCTTAAACAGATCAATTATAGAGCATTTAAGCAAATTTAAAGCATTCATTTTAATGGAATTCTACTGGTTTAACCAGTAAAATCTCACTGATTGACAGTCGCTCACTTCTAGCTGTTGCAACCAGTGAGATATCACTTGTTTATTTTAAGAGAGTAATTTTTAGATTAAAATTAAAGCAAAAATAATTCATCAATTTATTTTTTGAAATTTAGAAACAATGAAATTGAGGAGTTAGAAAAAAATTGAATGTAAGGGAATTATGAATAACTAGTTGAAATGGCCAGAAAAAAATTTCAAGGAACGTAGGTGATTTCAGATGATTACATGTGATTTTTCAGGATCGCAAGAAATATCTTCAAAACTTTTTAATATATAAGTTAATATTTTAAGCTTTCTTTACATCTAAATTGAAGAGTCAATTGTTGAAATATTTCTAATAAAAAAATTAATTCAGGACGATCACAAAAAAATGAGTTTGATACTCCGAAACAAAAATAATGTAAGCATTCCAGGAGATTTTAGATGATCTTATAAGATTTAGTATTGAAATTTACCTATCTGGTTAAACATTTTTGGTTTGTTTGAAGATTGATAATTTTAGTTAAAAATTTTAATCGTAACTGAAAAATTAAATTGATTAGTCAAAAGGTTTTTTTCTTATTTAAAATCAATTTGAAAAATGGAAATATAACTATTCAATTTTTTGTTGAAAATTTATATCTTTTTCTCAATTAAAAGTTCAACTATTAAGTTGAAAATTCGTTCTTTGTGGTAGAAAATCATTTTCTTGGTTGAAGATTCAACTTTATGCTTAATAATGTAATTATTTGGTTCAAAATTAATTTTTTTGGCACAAGATTGATTATTTTTAATTAAAAATTCATGTCTTTGGTTGAAAATAGAAGTATGTTGTTGAAAATTCGCCTTTTTTCATAAAATTATCTTTCTTGGTCAAAAAATGATCTTTTGTTGTTTGAAATTCATTTCTATGTTTGAAAAGTAAATCCTTTGGCTAAAAATTGAAAATTTTGTTGTCAAATATTTATCACTTTAGCCGAAAATTAATTCCTTTGAATTTAATTATTTTAACTGAAAATGTATCTATTTTTTTTTTTTGAAAATCCATATTTTTTATTTTAAACCTCATCTACTTTGTTAAAAAATTTGTCTGTTTTTGTTTGAAAAACAATGTTCTTCGTTGGAAATTCATCTCTTTAATTACTAATTGATCCTTTTCTGTCAAAAATTACACTTTTTGTTTCAAATTCCGTTTGCAAATTCATATTTCAAGTTATAAATTTAATAATTTAATTAGAAAATTATTTCATTGGTTAAAAATCCACCATTTTAATTGAAAATTTATTTCTTTGGTTGAGAATTTAACTATTTCTTTCAAAATCCATTTTTTTAGTTGCAAATTTATTATAGGGTGAAATTTTTAATTTTTTTCAAAAAGAATGATCATTTCAGTAAAAAATTAATTCCTTTAGTCAAAAATTTAACTATTTATTTGAAAAATTATTTCATTGGTTTAATATTCAAATTTTATTCAATTTACTAATTTCGATAAAAAAAAGTAATTATTCCCTTTTTTGGAAAGATATTTTCATTTTAAAATTGATCTATTTTAATAAAAAATCTTGTTCTTTTTGATGGAAAAAGAATCTTCTGTGTTGAGAATAAATAATTCTTTTTTTTTTAGAAAATTAATTTTTTCTAACTGCAAACTTAACTTCCATTTTTTAGTAAAAATTTATCATTTTAGTTGAAAATGTTGTGGAAAAAAAATTTTTTTTTGTTTACAATTCGTCACTTTAATTGAAAATTCATTTCTTAGGTAAAAATGTATATATGTGGTTCAAAATTAATTTTTTGGTTAAAGAATCATAACTCTTTTTGAAAAGTTCATGTCTTTGGATGGAAATAGAACTATGTGCTTACCAATTTTCTTTTTGTCATAAAATCTATCCTTTTGGTCACAAAATGAGCTTTTTGTGTTTGAACTTCACTTCTCTCGTTGAAAATTTAAACATTTAGTTAAAAATTAATAATTTTGTTTGTTAAATATTCGTCCCTTTAGCTGAAAATAATTTTTTGAAATTGACTTATTTTAACTGAAAATGTAACTATTCCCATCTTTTTGAAAATCCATATTTTTAAATTGTTTTGAAATTTCGTTGCAAATTCAAATTTTTGGATTTAAATTTAACAAACTGATTGTAAAATCATTTCTTTGGTAAAAAATTTAACTATTCAGTTGACATATTATTTTATTGGTTTAATATTTAAATTTTTATAATGTTTAATCATTTGAACATAAAACATAACTATTACCCTTTTTGTTAGAGAATTGATATTTTTATTTCAAAATTCATCTATTTTGTTAAAAACTCTTTTTTTCGGTGGAAGAAGAATTTTGAGAAAATTAATTTTTTCAACTGAAAATTTTACTTCAATTTTTTATTAAAAATGTATCTATTTTAGTTAAAAATTTGTTTGAAAAAAAATTCTTTGATTTAAAATTCTTCATTTTAATTTAAAACTCATTTCTTAGGTAATAATGTAACTATTTGCTTAAAAATCTATATTTTTTGTAGAAAATTCGTTTCTATGATACAAAATTTAATCATAGAGTAAAATTCACTTTTTTGTTTGAAGATTCATTATTTATTTAAATTATGTAATTTATGTAACTATTGCCGTTTTGTAGAAAAATTTATATTTTTATTACAAATACATCTTTTTTGCAAAAAATTCCTCTTTTATTTTTACAAAAAAAAAACTTCTATATTGAAAACTTATCCTTTTGATTGGAAACTATTCCTGTTAAGTTTAAAATAAATCATCTGGTTTGAAATCCATGTATTTTTTCGAAATTCTTTTTATTTGGGGAAAATTAATTCTTTAACTAAGAATTCAAGTATTCCATTTTGGCTTACAAATTTATCTTTTTCGTTAAAAATTTTAGAATTTAATTTAAAATTTAATTTTTTGGTTCGAGATTCATTTCTTTGGTTAAAAATTCAACTATTTGGATAAAAGTCAATCCATTATTGAGTAACAGTTCAATTCTTTGGGGGATGATTTATCATTTGATAATTATATTATTATTTAATTGTTGATAACTCAACTATTTTTATAAAAATTTATGTGGTTTAAAAAATTTTTTTTTGTAGAAAATAAATGATCTTGTTTAATAATGTATTTGTTTGTTTAAATGTTGATATTTTCTTTAGTTGAAAATAAAACTATTTGGTTGAAAGTTAATTCACTGAGTTGAAACTTTATCTGTTTTGATAGAAAATGAATCCTGTTTATTGAAAATTCATTTCGTTGGTTGATAATTTAACTATTTGGATAAAAATCTATTTTCTTAGTAAAAGATTTATTTGTATTTTCGAAAATTGAATTATTAGGTAACAATTAAATTTTTTGTTAAAAAATCATCATTTTACTTTAAAATTTATTTCATTTGTTGATCATTTAACTATTTTATTAAAAATTCACGTAGTTTTTAAAAAAATCTTCTTTTCCTGTAAAAAAAATGGATTATCTTGTTTAAAACTTCATCTTTTTGTTTGACAGTTGATCTATTTTAGTTGAAACTTCAGTTATTTAAATGAGGATTAATATATTGTGTTGAAAGTTCATATATTTTTAGAAAATTATTTTTGTTCTTGGAAATTTTATCTTCTTGATTCAAATATAACTATTTTTATTGTCTAGTTTTTTTTGAAGATTGTGATACTGTGAAATAAGTATCTGAATTTAATTCTTACAATCATATGTTCATAAGTCTTCATTTTTCTAGAATTAGTTAAAAAATTAAATTAAATTTATAGAAATGAAAGTTTAAATTTCTAAAAATTTTACATTAAAATTATTTAAATTGTTCCACGGAAATATTTGTTTATTTCTTTTTATTTCGTTAACTAATTCATTAATTATCACCAATGTTATATTTTGATCATAATATTAAATTAAATGAGGGTTGAATTTTAATTTTGTTTCATTTAATAACATAAACTGTTCATTTACTTTAAGGTTATGTATTTAAATATTCGTGATATTGTGAGAAGAGTATCGAAATTCAAATTCTCAAATTATATGATACACCCTATATTTTAGTTTTTTTTTAGAATAGTTAGAAAGATTTTTATTCAATCAAATTTTCAGATATAAAAGATGAAATAAAAAAATATATAAAGTAAACATTATTTTAATGTTTTAATGAAAATAATTATTTTATTTAATTAAGTAGCATAAATTCATTCTTTACTTTCAGTCCATCTTGTTGGATATTGAATATAATTTGTATAATAAATGTGTATTTTTGTTTAAAATATCTTTATTACAATTGTAATTTTGTTAATGTTTGTGATGTTGTGAAATGAGTACAATATAGAAAAGAGTTACCAGTTCAATAAAAATTTAATAATAATTATTATTAAGTACGAAATAATTTAAAATAAGATTATAAAAACAACGTCATGTAAATATTATAATTCATATAAAATAAGAATAATAATAATAATTTAAAAAGAAAATTTAGCACGCGCATTTAGTAGTCTAGTTTGAAATTTTAATTTTCTTCTAGCGGAGACACTGCCACGTGTCTTTACAATGCACCCCACGAGGATGAAGCACTACCGAGAGTCTTGCCAGGAAAATTATTATCGCTGGATGCACAATGTCGAAAGGATCGTGGAACGAGCGCTTGCTTTGTAAGAAATTTGTATTTTTCTTCCTCTTCACTTTATAAGTTTTCGACCCTGAGTAAAATTCACTTGAGTTCAATGCACGAAACTCTGACAAATAAAGACTCCATAATGGCTATAATAAACGTCCAACGTCAGAACAAACTAATAATAAATGAGTCCATAAAACGAGCGAAATTGGCTCGCAGAAAAAATTCATGATTTTTGCAATAGAGATTGTACAAAGCGAAATAAATATCCAAAAAGAATATTTCTGCATTTGCCTTCATTATAATGTCAGATATTCAAGACATTTTTCTTGTCCTTCAATAAAAGCATTTCTTTCAGTGAGTCGGATTAAAACCATTTTCAAATAAGCAGTTTCATTTCAGAATAATAAATATTTTATCATGTTTATAAATATTATTGATACATTTTTTTTTTAAATTTAAACCGATTTTTCAATATTGAGAAATAATTAGCTTTTTAAGGTGCTTCAAATGCCTGGGGGTTTAACAAGATCCATAATACGTCTACAAGGATGAATTGTTTAAAAATAATTTTTTTATTACATAATCTAAAGGCAATTACTGGCCTCGACCTTGAGATTCTTCCAGAAAACTTTCTTGTTGCTCTTTTTTGGAATTCAAATTTTAGTGTTTTTTGCGCCTGTAAAATGCAACACTCTGGCTATTGTGAAAGGTGAGCTGCCACTTTTTACAGTGTTAGGTAAGAAAACATTACATTTTCAGTTATCAAAAAATCAACAAAAAAGCATTTTTCGGAAAAAAGCTCTCTGTCTAAACCAGTCTTTAGATTATGTGGTAAAAATACTTTAAACAATTCATTCTTAAGTGGATCATCCCATGATTGATTAAAAGAAAATAATAATCGTTTAAAGCGCCTTAAAATTTTGCTACCACTCTATAATTTGTAAACTTTAGCAAAAAATTTAAAAAAATTGTACGTACCGGTTGAAAAATTACTTGTGCCGAAAATAAGATTTTCGAAACAATTTTTGATAATTTTTGAATATTTGAAAGTAATTCTCCTCTTAAAATTTTGCTACCTCATACAAATTTTAAAACTTTTTCATACTTTTAACTGGCTGAGAAAAATAGGATAATGGACAAATACTTATTTCGAAATGTATAAATTATTGATACTATTACAAAAAATGGTTGTTACGGGTGAAAAAAAAATTTCTCTGCTGAAAATAAGATGTCTGTAAAATTTCAATTGAATTTTTAGGTTCTAAGGATTTGAACATTTTCTCGAGAAATATTCTAAAGTATTTGTGAACAATTTTTTTGTTTCGCCAGTTTTGAACAGAGTTTTAAGCAAAAATTTTCTGTTTTCAAAAATTACGAAACTGTTGACCGAAATTCGGGTAAATGTAAGAGATATTTAACAGTATTTAAGTAGTCAAAAAATAATTCAAAAATTAAAAATTTGATAAGAAAATCTAAAGCAAAATCAAGATCTTTCCAGATTAAAAAAAAATCTAGCAGCTTTTTGAAAACTTCGAAATATTTCTAGCGAATTACAAAATTTTCTTAAGATTTTGAGGAAAATTTCTAATAAATCATTTTCAATTATTCAAATTTCTGTTTACTTTAATTTAGTTGGATTTCAAACATTTAAAAAAGTTTGCAAATTTTTGAAAAATAATATGGAAGAATGTGAAGCAATTTTTTTAGTTCTGCAAAATTAAAAAAAATGTTCACATAAAAAATTTTAAAGAATATTCAGAACGTTTAGAAGTTTTTTAGAGAACTAAAAAAATGTATAGGTGAAATTTGAATAATCTTAAAAGGTTTTAAGAAGTTTTAAAAAGATCCAAAAATAATTCAAAACTTTTAAGTATTTCAAAAATTTTTTGTAAATGTTGATTTTTGTAGCTTTCGAAAAAAGAAGCTTATCCAGAATTTCGGAAGTTTTCAATTAAAAACAAATATTGAATAAAAATTTATTTTAAAAATTCCAATGATTTTTTATTTAAAAAATAAATGTGAACAGAAAATTGAAAAATATTTTAAAACATTATAAATGATTTCCTACTAAAAAGTGTGTGGAATATTTAAAGCAACATTTTTCAATTTTACCAGATTAAGAAAAAATACTGTTTAAGAGATACTTATAAGTTTTAAACCGATTTAAAAGTCATTAAAAACTTATAAAGATTTTAAAAAATAGTGTAGAAATATGGAGATTAAATAAAAAGCTTTTTGAGAATTTTGAAAAGTTTTAATACAATAAAAAAATGGAGTTTTTGAAAAAGTCAATTAAAAATGTACAATCTTTCTAACAATGTTGACAGCATTCCAAATTCATTTATTAATACTGAACTAATCTTTGAAGAATATTTAAAACAATTTTTTTTAAAGTATAAATTTCGAAAACAAATTTGAAAGATTTTTCGTAGAGATTAGATATATTCAAAAACTTTGAAATGTTTTCAAAAATTGATAATATATTTTTTAATTTTTGTTCAAAATTCTGAAAGTTCTAAATATCTTTAAAAATTATTTATAATTTTCAAATTTTCTGAAGAATTCTCTGGATACTTTTATGACAAACCTGCAATCTTTAAAAATAGTTTTAAATTAACTTCTTACCTTTTTCATCGAAAATGTATATTCTCGGTTTAAAAATTCAACTATGCTGTTGCAAAATTCGTCGTTTTTGTTGGACTAAAACTATTTTTTATTTCTATTTAATATATTTTTTGCTTGGAAATTCAACTTTATGTCCCACTACATTAATCAAAAATAATTGTTTGGTCTAAGATGTAACTATTTTATATAAAATTCATATATTCTTTTAAAAATCAGACTTTTATTTGAGAAATTTAATTGCTTCAGCAGAAAATCTATTTGACTGATTAAAACTTTTTTTTTCTTGTTAAAAATTTATATTTTCGATTTCAGAATTCATCTTTTTGCCTTTGAAATGCAACAAAGTTTTTGAATTTTCTTTTCTTTCATGAATGAGAAATATTTTTTGTCTAAGGATTTTACTTTTTTTGTTAATAATCAATTTCTTTGGATGAATTCAACTGTTTCTGATTCATAACTAAAATATTTAGGGTTGTAGTATAAATTAGGTTTCACATTTTTTCATTTATAATTCATATTTTTGTTTAAAATTCAACCATCTGAAATCTTTAGAAATCATTCTGAACTTTTTTTAAGCATTATATCTACAGAACCTTAAAAACAAATAGAATTTGAAAAAAGTAGTTTTTAGAAATTGTTATAAACTATTAACAATTTATTTGTTACCTTAAAACGAAAATGTACACGCGCGCATAGCGCGCAATTGACGATGCTAATTGATTTACAAAAATCTATTTTCTTTGATCATAATTCATTTTTCACAAAAAAAATCTTTCTAATGAACAGGAATTTATTATAATAAGTAATAATTAAAATAATTTTTATTAATAATTTTAATTTTTTTTAATTTCAGAAAGACGATCGTGTTTGTGCTCAGCTATTTTGCTTCGATGCTGGCTCAGGCTATTGTGTGGCTTATAGGCCAGCAGCAGAAGGATCCCCTTGCGGAGACGGCCAGGCAAGTGAAAACTCAACTTAAAAAATTTATAAATAATATGTAAATTATTTTTTAAAATTTTATCTTTTGTTCATATAAGATCTCTTATTTTATAATTAAAAATGTATTCACTATTTCAAAAATCAGAAAGTTTCTCTAGGAAGTGATTTTTATTTAGTTTAAGTTTGGTTCTTACATTCACAAAGTTAATTTTCTTTAAATGATTGCTACTCGGTGAATAAATTATTAATTACATTTTATTGTTTCTAGTATTGCTTAAACGGAAAGTGCGTAGCAGAGCACGAGAACATCATTCCAGATTACACTCAAAACATTCCGTCCTATGTACGTCGAGATAACGTTTATAATTCCGTCTCGCAAAATCGGCCATATTACTCACAGTACGAAAATACTACGGAATACAGGTAAATTCCCTATTCTATGGATTTAAAAATATTTTCATAAGAGTCATGTATTTTAATGCCATGTGCTCGAATGACATGTGCTCGGATAACATGTGCTCGGATGACATGTGCTCGGATGATATGCGCTATGAATCAAGTAATTAGTCTATAAGATCTTTGCTCATTTTCCCTATTTATCTTCCCAATAGTTTAAAAATCATTGTATAATAATATGAATCTCAAAGTTTAATTATATAAAAATTATCCCTATTTATGAATTGACAAATATTTTCATAAGATCTATGTGTTTAAATGCCATGTGCTTGGACGTCATGTGCTCGGATGACATGTGCTTAAATGGCATGTGCTATGAATTAAGTAATTAGTTCATCCAGTCTTTGCTCTTCTTGCTCTATTTATTTTCACAAAAGTTTGAGAATTGTTGCGTAATAATATGAGCTTTAAAGTTTAATGATATAAAAATTATCCCTATTTATGGATTCACAAATATTTTCATAAAAGATATGTGTGTGGATGCCATGTGCCTGCAAGCCATGTGCTGGCACGGCATGTGCTTGGAAGCCATGTGCTATGAATTAAGTTAATATGTCATACCGTATTTGCTCTTCTTTTCCTATTTATTTTCACAATACTTAGATAATAATTGCATAATAATATGAACTTCAAAGTTTAATAACATCAAACTAAGCCCTATTTTAAGGGTTAACAAATATTTTCATAAGAGCCATGTGCTTGGATGCCATGTGCTAGGAATCAAGTATTTAATTCGCAAGATCTTTGCTCTTCTATTTCTAATTATTTTCAGAATTCTTGCATAATAATAAGAACTTTAAAGTTTGATAATATAAAAATTATCCCTATCCTACGGATTCACAAATATCTTCACAAGAGCCATAAACTTGGATGCCATGTGCTAGGAATAATGTAACTAGTTCATACCGTTTTTGCTCTTTTTTCCTTCTTTATTTTCACGATATTTTAGAATTTCTGTAAATAATATGAACTTTAAAGTTTAATAATATACAAATTATTCCAATTTTATGGATTCACAAATATTTTTATAAGACACACGTGTTTGGATGCCATGTGCTATGAATCAAGTGTCATAATATAGACTTTAAACTTTAATAATATATAAATTAACATTTTGTTCATATTCTGAGTGTAAATGAGTGAAATTTTATTTTTATTTGATTTCACGAAGAAAAATGGATTGAGTATCAACTACTTATTATATTTTTCTTTGTGAATTAAAAATTCCAATTGGTTAAAAGTGGAACTACTTTCTTAAAAATTGACTTTTTGGGTTGAAGATTCATAATTTTAGTTAAAAATTGTGATCTCGTGTAAAAATTAAGCTAGTTAGTCAAAAGATTCCTTTTTTGTTGAAAATTCATTTTTAAACTGAAAATTCAACTTTTCTATTTTTGGTGAAAATTTTTTCTTTCTCAGATAATAATTCAACTATCAGATTGAAAATTTATTTTTATGGTTAATAACTTAATTATTTGATTAAATATGCATGGCTTGGTTAAAGATTAAAAATTTTTAATGAAAATTTATGCCTTCGGTTGAAAATACAACTATTTAGTTAAAGATGTGTAGTTTTTGGCATAAAATTAATATTCTTGGTGAAAATTGATCTTTTTGGATTACAAATTTATTATTATGGTTGAATATTTATCCATTTGGATAAAGAAAGTTAATATAGCTTGAAATCAATTTCTTTGTTTTTTTTTTAATGTACTTATTATAACTGAAAACGTAAACAAGCCTTTTTTTGAAAATTCAACTTTCTCATTTTATTGAAAATTGTTATTTTTTGTTTGAAAACCACATTTTTAATTGAAAATTTGTGTTTTCTATTTAAACACATCTTTTTTAGTTATAAATTAAAAACTTTTCTTAAAATGTAATTTTCTGCTTGAAGATTCATAATTTTAAATGAAAAAATATTATGTTAGTTACAAGTTTATTTTAACTATTTATTTTAACCTATTTATCTTTTAAATAGCTTAAGAATTATTACATAATAATATGAATTTTAAAGTTGAATAATGTAAAAATTATTGTTTTTTTATGGGTTCACAAATATTTTCATAAGAGATATTTGCTTAGAACTACTTATTATATTTTGCTTTGTGAATTCAAAATTCATATTTTTTTAGTAAAAAGTGAAAAAATTTGGTTAAAAATGGAACAACTTTTTTAAAAATTAACTTTTGGGTTCAAGGCTCACCATTTTAGTTGAAAATTCATTTCTTATATAAAAAATTTAATTAATTAGTCAAAAGATTCTTTTCTTGTTGTTAAAAATTCATTTTTAAACTGAGTAGTTGAAAATTCATCTTTATAACTAATAACTAAATCACTTGGTCAAAGGTGCATTCTTTTGTTAAAAAATTATATTTTTTATCGCAAATTGATCTCATTGGTTGAGAATGCAAATATTCCGTTAAGAATGTGCACTTTTTGGCATGAAATTAATCTTCTTGGTGAAAACTCGATCTTTTTAGTTTAAAAATTCATTACTTTAGTTGAAAAAGTAACTAATTCGTTAAAGATTCATCACTCTAATTAAAAATCAATTTCTATGATTTTGTTGAAATTAACTTTTTATAACTGAAAACATAACCATACCTTTTTTTCTAATTTATCTTTCTTATATTGAAATTTAACCATTTTGTTACAAATTCGTCTTTTTTAGTTAAAAAACAATGTTCTTCGATAAAAGTTCATCTTTTCAATGAAAACTTATATTTTTTAATTCAAAAGTAAGCTTTCTATTTCGACATATGGTTGCGAATTTATCTTTTCAGTTATAAATTACAAAATTCAGTCAAAATATTATTTTCTGTTTAAAGATCTTTCATTTCAAATGAAAATTTATTTCGTTAGATAACAATTTATTTCAGCCTATTTATTTTTTAAATGGTTTAGGAACTATTGCATAATAATATTTACTTTCAAGTTTGATAATATAAAAATTATCCCTATTTTATGAATCTACAAATATTTTTATTAAAGGCACGTGCTTACATGCCATGTGCTTGAATACCATGTGCTTGGCTGACATGTGCTGGGATGACATTTGCTATGAATCAAGTATCAAAATATAAATTTCAAAGTTTAATAATGTAAAAATTATCATACCATTCCCATGCAGAGTTTAATGGAGTGAAATTTTATTTTTATTTGATTGCACGAAAAAAAATGTATGTTCAACAATAGATGTTTGAAGTTTAAGATAATACCGTCAAACATACATCATACGTAACTTTAGTTGATAATAATTGATATTTACCAAATAAGAATTTAATTAGATGTTGAATTTTTTTGTATACTGGGCCAATTTTATTTATGTTGAATCATACTGTTCTTAAATTTAAAATGCAAAGGCAACGATTTTCGCAGAATTAGAACAAAGAATTAAGAAGCTTTTTATTAATTATGAAAGGCTTCAAATAAATAAAAATAATTTTTTTAAGATTCCTAAGAAAATGACTTTATTTTGAACAAATAATTTTAAGAGAATATTTTTTTAAAATTTCAAAGATTCCATGAATTATAAAAAATATTTTCCATTTTACAGAATTAAAAAAAATGTAGGAAGAGTTCGAGTCGTTATAAAAGATATTTAGAAGTTCTGTAAAAATGTCAAAAATAATTGAAATCCAAATGGCCGTCCTATTCTTAAAAAACGTTTTTATTCGTGTGATCACAATTGAGCGGGCCGATACCGGAACGGGGCACAACTCGGTAAAGTGGAGGGGACTATGATATCTGGCAACTAAAAATCGGAATTTTTAAAATTAGATTCTTAAAGAATGCACTCTTACAGGAAATTATATGGCGCATCTTTTTTCCTCTAGCCAAAAAGTTATATCTTTCATAATTTTCGAGGCAAGCATGATAATGATGTTTTTTTTCTAAAGTCGATTTGTAATTAATTTTTGGTTTCTCGCTCGTCGTCACATCTACAGTTTTTGGAATTTTTTGATTTAATTTTTTAAAGAATACTCTCTGAAGTATCCTTAGAATGATAATCTGAAAAAATTTCATGGAATTATTTATAACAAAACAAATAATTGTTTTTAGTCCATTTTGAATTCAATTCCTTATAGTCTTCAGTCTCTTCACTTATCGAGCGAAGTTTGAGCAAATATAAACTTTCTGTGAAGAAGTTGTTCAAAAAACTGTAAGGAAGTTTTCTGTGAAAATCTTTTTTCAAAAAACTGAATAGGGAAAAAACTGCGAATTTATAACTTGGAGCACGCGAATCAAACAATCTATGTTTATTAGACGGACGGAACCACTCGCAGTACCTACATTTGAGCTGCCGGATCGAATAAGGGCACATCAACTTATTTCGTCGCAAGTCGGAAGACCCTTGAAGGCTTTCAAAAGCATTAAAATTTTTTTAATTTTAACGAGTATATCTATATGTAGAATTTCATTGCACATCTTTTTCCCTTGAAGTAAAAAGTTGTAGCTTTTTTATTTCTCTATTAAAAGCCAAAAAATGGCTTTTTTGTACAAATCAATTTTAATTTTTTTTACGCTTCAACTCGAGTTTATTCAGTCAGTTTTTAGATTTTTTTTTTAAATTTGCAGGCAATGTAGTTCGAAATGTCTTTCGACTGATAGAACAACAACAATTAAAAAATTTATTTAAAAAAGATTGTTGTACAAATTTTTCCGCTTGCGTGGTGCTTATCGTAATTCTCTAACTTTCAGCGTTTCGTTTATTAAGCGTGTTTGAAGCAAAAAAAAACTTCCAGCGATAAAGCTGTAAACAACAGTACAAAGAAATTTTCTGGAAAATTTTAGCCCAATCGAATTGATATTTAAGAAATTATAAACGTCTCAAGTCGATAGCGACTAGGCGACTCAATCAAGTAATTAGGCAGTATCAAAGTATTATGCATAAATAAATAATAGTGTATAATGTAAACTAATTTATTCATTTAATATTATGTCAAGAAATAATAATATTATGTCAAGAAATACTAACGCTCTATTACAACAGGAATGAAAAACAAATGTTTGATTTTAAAATAGAACCATTCTATTGTACATAATATTAAATTAATAAATTACTTCACATTACGAACTATTATTTATTCATGTATAATACTTCGATATTACCTGATTACTTGCTTCGTTTTTATTTTTGGCGCGCCGGTGAACTTTATTGTGAGTCGGATCTGAAACTCTCGCTACAGCCGCACGAGAGTCGCTTAGCCGCAATCAAATTAAGACGTTCATAATTTCTTGAATTTCATTTCGATTGTGCTAAAATTTTCCAGAAAACTTCTTTGTACGGTTGCTAACTACTTTCTCGCTGGAAGTTTTTTTTTGCTCAAAATTCGCTCGATAAACGAAACGCTGGAAGTTAGAGAAGTCCGATAAGCGCCACGCATTAGACAAAATTTACAACAATCTTTTTTAAATAATTTTTTGAATTCCTTTGGTGTCATCAATCGAAGAACATTTCGAGCTACATTTCCTAAAAATTTTATTTAAAAAACCTAAAAACTGACAGACTGAGCACGAGTTGAATTGTAAAACGAATTAAACTTGATTTTTACTAAAAAGGCCAGTTTTCTTAAATTTAAAAATTTTATTTTAAATTTTAAATGATTTTAAAAGCTTCCAAGAGTCTTCCTACTCCCGACGAAATAAGTTTATACGTCCTTATTCGATCCGACAGCTCAAATGTAGTTACTGCAAGTGGTTCCTTCTGTCTAATAGACATAGATTGTTTAAGTCGCGCGCTTCAAGTTTTAAATTCGCAGTTTTCTACCTATTCATTTTTTTGAAAAAAGGTTTTCACAGAAAACTTCCTCACAGTTTTCTGAACAACTTCTTCACAGGAAGTTTATATTTGCTTCAACTTTTCTCGATAAGCGAAGCGGGCGATGATTATAAGGAATTGCATTCGCAATGGTCTAGCAAACAATTTGTGTTTTTGTTATAAATAATGATATGAGGTTTTCGCTCCTATCGTTATTCTAAGGATACTTTAGAGAGTATTTTTTCCAAAATTTCATAAAAAAATTCCAAAAACTGTAGATGTAACGACGAGCGAGAGACCAAAAATATAATTAATTTTTAATTTCCAGGGGCCAACGTACCCTCCACTTTACCTAGTTATGTCCCGTTCTGGAATCGGGGCGCTCGATTTTGCAAAAGTTTAAAAACTGATATTTAAATCTGACAAAAGAAGAGCAAAGTCTGAAAAGGGGGATGACAAATAATGCCGCTTAATCTAATATTTGATATACAGGTATCCAGTGGATTCAACAACTCGCAGCAGCTACCCTCAATACAAATACTCAACATATTACACAAGTAATAGTCACTCATCATCTAGTGCAAGTCTTAGTCCCTATAAACGATTTTCACAACAATATACCACATCCATTTACAAAACAACACCCTCAACAACAATTAGTTTGGCGACTTCTCGCGATGTGCCAACAAGTGACTACATAAGCAACAACATTTATGATAGTCCTTCATTCACTACGACTACTGCCAGAACTCATGGTTATCAAAATTATGTACAAAATAATTATCGATACACCTCAGGTTCGACTGGTTTCCCAGCAAGCAATAGTAGTCCGAACGATGCGACTTATCCTAAAATCAATCCCTTCAAATATAAGATTTCCATCACCTCAACGTCACTTACGACAGGGACCAATGGAAACCAGTTTGGCACAAGTAAAGGTCATGGTAAGAGAATTGTGACTGAAAGCTAATTTTCTACACTTTCTCTCTCCTTCAAGATTCGTCTTCCTCATTCTGGGCATGCGAGGATCATTATTTTCTCTATCATTATCTGCTTTCGACTAAAACGGTCTCTTTGGAACAGTTTCATTTTGAGGAGTTTAAATTTGAGGATTGCAAGTGATAGGAGTGTCAATTTAAAGAGAAGGAAGGCTAAAGAAGAGGAATTAAGGCCACTTATTTCCATTTGGTTTTGAGGGGTCTTATTTCATTGAGAAAGAGTTGAATATTTAGTTCAAATTTGTTTTAGACTTATCCTAATTATTCCTCTCTCTTTTCTCTCAATGCTATTTTTTATTAGAACTTTTTCTATTTTATTTTTAAATTAAAATAAAGAAAATTTAGTGCGCCTAAAAAGGGAACCTAGCAGAGTGCGACATGTTGTCTTTCTCTCGATTTACGCTGGGGCTTATGCATCAACTAGGAAGAAGTAACATGACGCACCCTGCCAGGTTCCCTTTTTCAGGGGCAATAAAATATCACTTTTTTAATTTTGAAACAAAAGGAAAACGGTTTTTCTGAAAAGCAGCTTCGAGAGAATAAAAACAAGAATATTCAGAATTTGTGTAAAGAAAATTCGACCTCAATATTCAACACTTTGGCCATGAAATCAGAACCCGCAAAACCGGATTAAAATTAATTCCTTGAAAGCTCTTATGAGGGATCTTCCATAAATTACATAATGTTTTTTAAATTTAGAAATATATTTCTTTCCAAAAATAAAATAAGGTGGTAGGAAGGAGTAGAAGAAATTGAAAATTTTTTTTTTTATAAATGAGTGAACAAAGGCTAACACAAAGAGGTTGAGAAAGTTAAGTGTCAAATATTAAAAATATTTCTAGTAACTTTTAATAAATACCGTTTTTAATGATAAATCTAATATAAAATCATATTTTAGAAAAAATAATTTATAAGCAATTTAAATTTTTTCACATACCAACAAAAATTACTTATTTTTTTCTTTTTTTTCGGTTAATGGATACTTATTTATAATTCTTTTTACAGTATTTTTGATAAAAATAGTCCCGTTAGAATGGAACAAAATACCAGTATTTTTCCGAAGGTATGCACATTTTTTAACTTAACTTTTAGTTCACTGAAAAATAATCAAAAATGCAAAATAAAAATTTGAAAATAAGGAAGGTTTCTAAAATTTTTCGGAACGCTTCAAGGCAACAGACAAACTTTCCAAAATTTCCTAGAAAAAAATTGAATGATTTTCTCTTTTGAAAAATTTGTTGTGAAAAAATCGAGACAGATTTCCAAAGTCCTATAAAAAAATCAACACATTTAAAACAAAGTGTAGATTTTTGGAGATTTAAACAAATTTTAAATATATAAAAAAAATTAAAAACATTTCGAAAGATTTCTAAAATTTTCGAGAAAGAATTTACAAGATTTTTGAGTAATACTTTTAATTTTTAGGATTAAAAAATTCGGAATCATCGAAAAAGATATTTAGTAGTTTAGAAAAAGTCAAAAATAGTTATAAATCAGAAAAAACTTCGAAATTAAAAAAATGTACACTTCTAAAGGTATCGAAATAGAAAGCTTTTTAGGGATTTTAAAGGTTTGAAAAAAGAGAAAGAATTCAGTACAATTCTGGGGAAAATGTAAGATGACAGTTTATTTTGAGAAAATTAATTTGAAGAGATTATATTTAAAAAATTCAAAAAATTTCAAAAGTTTTCAATAATCGCGAAAAATCGGCTGATTCTAGAACAAATTTTTGAATTACGAATGGAGTTTTTCAGATTTGAAAAAAGAAAATTAAAAGCTTTTTAAATAGCTTGAGAGCTTTTAAAAGGATAAAAAGCTTGTTTTAGGATTCCTAGGAGAACTTAAAATGATATTTATTTTCGAAAATTTAGTTAAATAAAATATTTAAAAAGATTTCAAAACGTTTCAAAATATTTTCGAAAATGATGAAAAAAAGTTTCCACAATTTTAATGCATTTAAACATTTTTTTGACATTTCCTAAAATTAAGAAAAAAAATAGAATCCTATTCATGAAATTTATTGTTCAGAAACATTTTTAAAAATAATTTAAAATTTAAAAAGATTTCTGAACATGTATGTTTGAATATTTCGAAATAAAATTATGATGCTGTTTAAGGATATTGAAAATTTGTAACATAAATGAGTTGTTTCAATTTCTAAGATTTTCAATGGTAAATTCTTTCAGTTTTAAGATTGGCAACTAAAGATTTTTCAATTTTTAAGATGTATAAATCAAAATGTTTAAAATTTGATAATGTCTGATCGAAAGTCAAGATGTTTGAATTTTAAATCTTCCGAAATAAAGGAATCTTAAATTTAAATTATAAGAATTTAAAAATTTTTTATTTTAAATGTGAAAACTTGCATAATTTTTTATTTTCTAATTTTCAAAATCAAAAACTTTTAAATTTGAAAGATTTGCAACCTTGAAGAGTTAAATTAAAAATGCTTGTATTTTGATAATACATATATTTGAAAATTATTAAATTTTTAAGATTTTCATTTCCAAGGTACGTGTTTCTAAACAAGTATTTGAAATATTTAAAATTTGACGATTTAGAATTTTTATAGTTTCAAATGATGTAATTTTAATTTTTTTTTAAATTCACAGTTCAATTTTAATGCTTTCTTTCAATTAGTTAAATATATAGGTTAAAAATTAAAATTTTAATTAATTTAATTATCTTTTATTTAATTTTTTTGTACATTTGTTAATTTAAAGTTTTTATTATGTATATAGGCGTAAAAATAGGCAAAAAATGTGTTACGTAATTCATGGATGATTCCTTTTGAAAATAGATTTTTTTTCAACTTCTGATTATTTCAAAAAAGATCATTTCAAATAATGTGCGGGGCAAAAGTAGCTTATAGGAAATCAGCTTTAATGAAAGCACGCAAAACCACAGAAAAAATATAAATCAATTTTTGTTGCGGGTAATTTTCAAGTTACCCAATAGAAATGAAAACCATACATATCACTCTGAAATTAGGGTAAATATTACACTTTATTATTTTTTTAAAAATTAAAACAAGTGAAAAAAACTTTAATTCCGAAAATTGAATTAGGAGGACTATATTATTATAATTATTGAAAAATATTCTATAGAGAGGTTACATTTTCGTAAATGATTTCTGAATGGAGAACATCGTCCAAATCAGTTAAAAAATGGGGGAAAGCAACACATTTTTGAAAACACGAAGAACTGTCGACAGAACGAAACACTTTTTCCTCTCAGAACAATTCTTTTCTACTCTACCCCATAATTTACTTTCTTTA
>NC_046664.1:15050503-15107522 GCF_010883055.1 Belonocnema kinseyi | reverse complement strand
TTCAACAAACAGAAGAGCAAAAAAAAATTTGTTTCTGAACTAATTTTTCGTTTAATTTTTAACTACTGTCTTGAAAATAATTATATCGATGTCTCGAATCCATACCGCTCCATTTCGCGTTTGGGCGGTGTACAGCGCACATTAAAAAAATGACTTTTTTTGGTTAAAAATAACGTGCAGCCCACAAATATTGACCGCTCTAAGCAAAATTTTTTTTTTAAAAGCCGATAAAATTTTTAAGAGAGCTGTGTAGCCTGATTTTTTAATTAGATTTTCAATTTTTTTATAAATAAACAAATGTGATGAAAAAATTGCCATTTTTTCTATTTTACATTCCCGCTGCTCGCCAATAACAGGAAAATGGTTGAAATCATCTAAGTTATCGACATTAGTTAAAGATGTTAAAAATTATACAAAAAACAAAATTTTGTGAACAATTTATTTGTTGGAAAAATTTTTTCAACGATTTTCCATAATTATACGTTTTTTCAATTTATATTGTCAGAAATTTGAATGGAAAGAGTATATGAAAAATATTGTCTTAAAATTAGAAATGTCTATATTATAAACAAATTCAATGAAAAAATTTAGTAATTAGGCATTTTTCGACAGAAAAATTAATTTTGTTTCCATTATTTTTTTTAAACTACGAACTTTATTATAATTTTAGCAAAATTCATAATTTTAAAATTATTTTTACGATTTTTTAAAACAAATTTAATAAACAAATGCATTATTCGGGCATTTATCGACAGAAAAATTAGGTTTTCCAATGCCAGTCTATTCCATTGGGAACTTCATGACAATTTCAGCAACATCCATAATAAGTTGATAAATGTTATGATTTTCTTAAAAAAATTTAATGAACAAATGCATTAATCAGGCATTTGTCGACAGAAAAATTCGTTTTTTAACTTATATTGCAAGAAATTTGAATGGAAACAATATTATATTTTAAAAAAATTTCTCTTCAGATTGTAAGGGTTCAAATTATAAACAAATTTAATAAAAAAATGCAGTCAGCAGACATTTTTTGACAGAAAAATTCTTTTTTTTTCATGTCAACTTTTTTGAGTAGGAATTTCATGATATATTCAGCTAATGTAATAATCTTTTGATCAATTTTAGAAGTTTCTTTAGACAAATTCAATAAACAAAGCATTAATCAGGCATTTGTCAAAAATTCTTTTTTTCTATGTAAACTTTTTTAATTAGGAAGTTCATAATAACTTCAGCAACATTCATAATCTTTTGATCAATTTTATGATTTTTCTAAACAAATTTAATAAACAAATGCATTGGTCAGGCATTTGTCCAGAAAAAAAGTTCATTATTTCTAGTTATTATCCTCATTGGTTTTGTCATAGCCTCAGAATAACAAAAAGAATCTAAGAAGGCGCCTGTAATATTTTAAACAAATTAGCACAAAAAACAAATTAATAGAGAAATACAAGCTAGATTACTATGATGCAGCTTAATAAAAACACTGAAATTGAAAAAGACGAGTATTTCCATAATGCATTGTTTATTGGATTTGTTTAAAGAAATCATCAAATTTATCAACTAATTTTGAATTCTGCGTCAATTATCAATGAGTTCCTAATTAAAATGACTGATATCGAGAAAAATATAATTTTTCCATTGACAGATGCCCGAATAATGGATTTGTTTATTAAAATTGTTAAAAATATATATAATTTATCAACCGATTAGGAATTTTACTGAAATCATCATGAAGTTCCCAATTAAAAAGACTGTCATCGAAAAAAAAACAATTTTTCCGTCCACAGATGACTGAATAATGTATTTGTTTATTCAATTTATTTTAAAAAATCATCAAGTTGATGAAAAATCACAAATTTTTCTAAAATTGAATGAAGTTCCTAATGAAAAAAGTTAAAATAGAAAAAAACTAATTTTTCTGCCGATAAATGCCTGATTAATACATTTGTTCATTAAATTTGTTTAAAGAAATTATAAAATTGATCAACTTATTATGAATGTTCCTGAAATTTTCATAAAGTTCCCAACTGAAAAGGCTGGCATTAAAAATACCAAATTTTCCTGCCGCCAAATGCCCGAATAATTCATTTGTTTATTAAATTTGTTTAAAAAAGTCGTAAAAATAATAAAATAATTAGGAATTTTTCTGAAATTATCATAAAGTTCCTAATTTTAAAAAATCTACATAGGAAAAAAATTTTTCGGTCGAAAAATGCCTGTCAACTGCACTTGTTTATTATATTTGTTTATAATATAAACAATGTGTAATCATAAGAAAAAATTTTTTCAATATAATATGGTTTTTATTCAAATTTCTTGCAATAAAACTTGAAAAAAACGTGTAATTATTGAAAATCGTAGAAAACATTTTTGCAACAAATGATTGGCTTATAAAATGTTTTTTGTTTATTGTCTGATATTGGAACATCCTGAACTAATGTTACTCTAGATACCTTAGGCGATTTAAAAAATTTTCTTCTTACTGATGAGTACCGGGAGCGACAAATAGAAAAAATGGCCATTTTTTCATATTTGTTTATTCATAAAAAAATTGAAAACCAAATTCAAGAATCAGGATCAAAAACTCTCTTAGAAATCTTATCAGCATTTTTCCAAATTTTTTTTGTTCAAATCGGTCAATATTTGTGCATTTTCATGCATATCGCTCGAAAATTTGTTGGTATACCCAAAAACATTAATCAATTTTTTTTTTTTAGAAAAAATAATATTTAGAGGATTTCCCATAATGTCTTCTAGGATGGTCCAAAAATGCATTACAAATTTTTTTTACTCTAGAGCAAGACCCCCCCCCCCCCCTGCTAAAGTTTCTATTTCCGGAAAAAAAATCCGAATTTTCTTTTTCGAAATTCGAATATTAACTTCTGTCCCCGGGCACTTCAAAATCCCATTTAATTAACGTGGGGTAATTTTAAATTTTCGGAAATAGAAATCATGTTCCAGGGTTTGATCGAAATGTGCCAAATTTTTTAGGAATTTAAGAGAAGTGTCTACGAAACAAAAACATATTAATAACTTTCATTTTGAATATTTCACGGTGTTTTAAATAAGCTACGATTGTTTAAACAAAAATTAAATTATTTAAACAATGATTTATTCATAAAAATGTAAAAAATAATCGTATTTTCTGATTGAAATGCAATATTTTGTCATTTTTTGAAATAGCAAATTTTTCTACAAACACTATGTAATTATTTAAACAATTAATTATTATTTATTTTCAAAATTGTCTAATAATTGAGCTAGAGATGTCCATTTATTTTCAAATTAGTATCCTTTGCTACGTTTTGTTGAATAATTACATAATTTTGATACATTTTTTTTAATGTTCAACAAATTTCTGTTTGTTTAAAGAGTTTTTGTAATCTCAAAGTAGTTTTGGAAAAGTAATTATTTAAATAAATTATATTCGTTGCAGAAATTAAAAAGCACAATTACATTTCAGTCAGAAAATGCGATTATTTTTTATATTTTTTAAAAATAAATAATTGTTTAAATGATTTACATATGTTTAAAAAATAAAAAATTGTTTAAAAAGTCAAGTTAAATATTAAAATCGTTTATTAGTAATTATTCGTTTGAAAAAGACTACGGAAATTGCTAAAATGTAACAATAATACGTAAAAATGTAAATGCGAATTTCGAAATAAAAATTACGGATTTTTTTCTCTGGAAATAAAAAATTTTGGGCGGTTGTCTTACCCTGTAGTTTGTAAAGCGTTTTTTGGATCATCATAATATATAAGTATTTCCTATAAGAACGTATTTCCCATACAAATAGATGTTTTTATAAATTTTATTCAGAATCGTCAATTATAGCTGAATGGAATTGAAACTAATTTTTTCTCTTGAAATTTCGTTATTTTAATTATATATTAATTTTTGAACTTCACCCCCATGAGTATGTTTTAGAGGGTACCAAAAAAAAACTCCATGAGCGAAAAAATGATTTTTGCGAGTTTTTGGCCCTTATTGTGATTTTTTGCTAGTTTTTAATGCAAATAGTTTATAATACATAAAATACTACTTTATAATGATAATTAAATGTTTCAATAAATTTTTAAACAATTTATTATTGTTTTTCAACATTTTCTCTCAGATTAGTGTTAGAAAGTCGCGGAATTATCAGAAATTTTCCACTTTTTATCCAATTTTCAAGTAGAGTGTGTTAATAGTTATTTAATGTTAAAAACATAATTCTGTGAACAATTTATTATTATTGTTAATAATAATCTCAGAAGAATGATGCTAGAAAATTAAAATTTTTCAAAAATTTTCCACTTTTTGCCGAACTTTTAATCAGAGTGTGGTAATACTTACTTAATGTTAACAAATATAATTGAGTTAACAATTTATTATTATTGTTAATAATATTCTTTTATAAATGCTAAAAAATTGCGGTTTTTTTAAGTTTCCACTTTTTGTCAAATTGTTTATCAGTGTGAGGTAATACTTACTAAATTTTAAAAACATAGCTGCTTTAACAATATTTAATAGTATTGTTAATGATATTTTGTTAGAATTATGTTAGAAATTTGCAGTTTTTTAAAAAATATTCTACTTTTTGTTTGCGTTGAGATTAATTAATAATTAAGAGTATCAAAATTAATTTTAAAAGTTTATTATTGTTAATAATAATTAAATTGAAGAATGCCAGAGTGTCGCGGTTTTTTCTGCAATTTTTAATTATTCGTCTACTTTTTATTTAAAGTGAGTTAATAATTATTTAAATTTAGCAAAAAAAATTATATAAACCAATATTTTTTGTTTATAACTATCTTTTTCTTTATAAATGATAGGTAATTGCTGCTTCTTCTAAAATTCCTAACTTTTTACGTTTATACTTATAATAATGGAAACTTATTTATAACTTTTTATTGTTCGTTTTTTTAAGTTCAAATTTCCAACTTTGCTTTAGCTTTTTAGTTATAAACAAATAATAAATAAACAATTAAAAGGATACTTTTTCAAACCATAGTCTTCTAGTTTGTGAATATATTTATTTGAAAATAAAAAAGATATTTGAAATATTGTACAAAATTTTCTATATTGATTATATTAAATTTAAATTTTCTTTAAAGTAGTTACTGAGAGCCTCTTGCTTAAATAATTAGTAATAATTATCATTAGTTCCTAATTAAAAACTCAAAGCTAAAAATTAAAAAAAAATTTGCAACTTTCTAGCATGATTCTAAGAGAAGATAGTTTCAAACAATAATAAATTATTTTAAAAATTAATCTTTTAATTGGCTATAATCACATTTGTTAACTTTCATAAATTATTACCTGGCTGAGTGAAAATTGGTGAAAATGTGATAAATTAAAGAAAAACCACAACTATCTCGCATTATTATAGATTAAGATAGTCTTAAACAATAATAGATTATTCAAACAATTATTTTTGCGAAAATCAAGTTATTATTAAGTCACTCATAATAAAAAATATACAAATAATTAGAAGTTTCAGAAAAAACTGCGATTTTCTACAATTAAGTAAACATGATTTTATTAAAAATAACAATAAATTGCTTAAACAATTATTTTTCTCAACTTGTTCTGATTCATACTTAGCTATAATTAAAAAGTCGACAAAAACTTGAAAATTTCAGAAAAACGCAACTTATAGCATTATTCGAAGAGAGTATTATTAACAATAATAACAAATTCTTTAAAAAATTATCTTTTATAATATTCATTAACCGTTACCTGACTCTTTAAAAATTGGACAAAATGTGGAGAACTTTTGAAATAACTGCGAATTTCTATCTCTATTCTAAGAAAAAATTGATAAGAAAGTGATAAATTGTTTAAAAAATGTATGTTAATATATAAATATTGATTTACAATATTATTTAACGTGTTAGAAACAATTTGCATGTGAAAAAAACGCAAAAAAATCACGATTAGCGCCAAAAACTTGCAATACGCATTTTTTAACTTTTGAATTTTTTTTGGGTCCACATAAAACAGACTTGTGTGGGTGATAATTAAAAAGAAATATTTTTTTCGAATTCTATTGCCAATTGCGAACAGAAATTGTGAGTTTTTATGCAATTTAGCTTATATTGACGATTGTATATAAAATGTACAAAAACGTTTTTTTTTATCAGAAAAACGTGTAAAACTTCAAACCATGAAAAAATAATAAAAATAAAAAAATAAAATGGATTTATTTTTGTGTGAATTTGAACAAATTTCTGGATTTTGGAATTTTTCTGGGTTTGAAATTAAGGTTTTAATAATTAATTTAAAATATTTTTATTGTGCTCTTTTGTTTGTTTCTTATTAAACTATTCTGAAGCATAAATGTACATGAAATATTTTATTTGTAATCTGATGATGTACAATTTAAAATAATACTAAACATTTCAATTGATATTTCATGTACGTATTTTGCTGTTATTAATCACTTTATCCTCATATTATTTATACAATTTTAATTATCTATTGCGACTAGCGAAGGTATGCCCATCACCCATATTTCTTCAACGTAATTAATCTTCTTTCGCAACAGAAGCGAAATATTTCCGATGCATTATATCATACTTTTACTAAAATCTTACATTCTATTTTCTTTTCTTTTCAAAATTATTTTCTATTCTTTTCCAAATTTTAGTCTTTAATCACTGCTATATATGTGAATCACATTTTCAATTTTTATGTGGCTAATGGTGCAAGCTTTTGAAATTATTATTTATTTTCATAATCTACTTTTAATTATAAGTGTAATTATTTTTGACATATTAAATGATTTGGTTTAAAAATAAAGAATAGTTTCTTCAAAATGTTATTAGAAAAAATAACATTAAAACAAAATTTAAATTTTTTAAAAACAGTAACGCCCAAAAGGAAAATGATTTTAAATTATTTTATTAAACATTTTTTTTTAAATTATCTATTTTATTCTAATAAAAAAATTTAATTGAAAATGGTAACTATTCTTTATTTCCATCCATTTCTTAAGAAAATTTTCCTTATAAATTATATATAAGTCCCTTTACTTTCTTTTTTATTTCTAAGCATTGTTTCACAAATTACATTCTAATAATAAATAGGGCCATATAATTTAAAAAATAATAATATTTTAAATGTAAAATTATCTTTCAATAGATTTTTGTTATGATAAAAATTAACTATTGCAATTCTACATAACAGTTTTTTCGGCAATAATATATTGTCTAGCTGAAACTTACTTGTTCCACTTAAGGCTGGACTCCACGTTGTCGCGCCATTTCTGCCTTTTATACTTAAATATCTACCCTAATGAGTCAATGCGTATAAACCTAATTTTTATAAATAATTTTTAAATATTATTCTCTGAGTAAAAGTGTAAATATTGATTTAAAAATTATGTGTATTGTATTTGTTTCAAGCTTTGAATTTATACTGAGTTCATCCATCGAAATAAATGTTTCAAAATTATTAAATTTTAATTCAATTGAAATATACCTATTAACTAAAAAAAGTCACTCAAGGTTTTTTCATTTTTAAAATAAGAGATTATAAATTTAAAAAAATTATCAAACGACAATCTCAGCAAAAAACAACTTTTTTATATGATAAAAAATTATTTTATAAACATTTTTTCATCCAATATAAACTTTCAGATGCTAATAAAAACGTTAAATTCTTTTGCATTAATTTTCTATTTTTAATATAAAAGCAAAAGAATTTGAAGTGTCAAGTGAATTTTGTTTGAATTGAATGATCTTTCCTGAGTTTTCGTAGTTATTTAAAAATATTGAACAAAAAATATCGCTAGAATTTCGAAATGTACGTAAATTAAATTTTCCACTTTAAATTTACATGAAAAATTCTAACTATTTCCCAATTAAACATTGAAACATGGAAGATTTTCTGAGTCAAAATTATTTTTTGAGTTTTCAATTTCTAATGCAAAGTAATTTCATTTTTATCACCTATGGGGATTTCTTTGAGGACCCATAAGGGCGACCTAAAATATTTAAACTTAAAAATTTATGATTCCTTGTTCTTTGACGAATTTTGAACAACATACTTAAATATGAAATTAAATGTAACACATTATCGTGTTTAAATATTAGATTTAGAAAAAGCTGATTTTTCCCATGTTTAATCAATGGGAAACTTCATAGTTTTTACGCCACCCCTAAATAATAACCGATTTTGCTCAAATTTTAAGACGATTTTTTTTTAGTATTCAAGAAAAAACTCTAGCTCACATATTAAAATATGGCATAAAACATCAATTTTAAGAAAACAAATAGTTACAAACAATAAAATAATAAAAACACGTTTCATTAAAAAAAGGTATGTTTGACTTAAAATGTTTAATTGACTTTTTCAAAACTTACTACCTCATAACTAGACAGTTTGTAGGGGAGTGTCGCACAGTGGAAGGAAATTCCTTTTTCGTTTAAAAATGTCCAGAGTCTTCTCTATTTGTTTATTAATAATTTTTTCACTCAAAGTATGAAAAAACTGCAATTTTGTACGTAACAATTTTTTTCGCTTTAATAACTGATTAGGTGAACTTTTTATTTTCTTAAGTGAATGTTTAGGGACTCATATAATTAAAATAAGTTGTTTATTATTCCATTTATTTATTATTAAAAAACTTTATGAACAAATGAGAAAATAGTCTTATTATCGGTGAAAAATTTCTGCTCTCTAAAAGTGCTTAATATTAACGTGAAAAAGAAATTTTATACAAAACTAATCGGAGAGTTTATAATAATCATTGTTATAAACAGTCCTTGTAGAAAAATATTCAAATTTGAAATTTTTTCAAATTATAATTTTCTTCACTGACCAGATCGACTTCAAGTATTCCTTGAAATAATAAATGTTTAATAATGTTGAATCAAATATAACAATTCAAATTTTCATAAACAAATTAGAAAAACAAATTCAAAATTGTGGCCCTTTCACATAGAACTTTGTTTTGCACTGCAAAACTTTTTAGCTATTGCACGAATGACTGCGAGTCACAAAAATATTAGAAAAGTTAAAAATAACCACTGTTATTAACAATTTTTGTGACAAAAAATTTAAACTTAAGGTTTTATCAAAAATAAACTTTCTTTGATAGCCAGAATGGGTACAGATATTTCTGTAAATAATAAATCTTCGATATAATTCGGTAAAATATAAGAATCTGAATATTTATAAACAAATAGGATACAAAATTTTTAATTTCGTCAGTTTCACGCAGCAAAAAATCTGGCTCCCTTAAATAAAAAATTGAAAAAATAGCATTCGTTTCTGCACCCATGGTCCCACCCCATCCACAGCCATTCTAGCGATTAAAGAAAATTAAAATTTGATAAAACCTTAAATTTGAATATTATTTTTAATGTTTTCATCTAAATTGTTTATAATAATTTAAATTGTTATACCTGATCAAATATCATCAAATATTTATTATTTTAGGGAGTACTTGAAGTTGTTGTGGTGATTAAAGGAAATTATAATTTGAAAAAATCTCAGATTTTAATATTTTGCCACAAAAAGGGTTATCATAAGCTTTTCAATTAGTTCTGTAATTAAATATAATTCCTACATTAATATGAAGTACTTTTAGCAAACAGAAATTTTTTTACCGATAATAATACTATTTTCTAAATATTTGAATAAAATTTGTTTATAGCAAATTAATGGAATAATGGAAAAATTATTTGTATTTTATAAGTCTCTCAAGATTTATTTAAGACAATATAACGTTTTCCTGATTAGTTAAAGTATTTGAAATTCTTATGTAATAATTTCAGTTTTTCCACACTTCGAGTGGAAAAATGATTAATAAACAAATAGAAGAGACAAAAGTTTGGCGCGTTAAGCTCTTTAGAATTTAATGAACTTTAATTTTTTTGAATTTAAAATCAGACTGAAATTGAAGGCTCTGGATATTTTTGAAGGAAAAAAGTGCTTTTTCTTCCACTGTGTGACGTACAGGTGGGGCGTTATTGAAAATTTAAGAAAACATTAAAATTTACAACTAGTTTTGCAATACCTACTTAAAAACTATATAAATTAAATTCAACCTTAGCTTATCTTATACAGAATTTCGAAAACAATCAAACTTTTAAAAAGAAATTTTTTTCGACCTAGTGTAATTAAAATTAAGAGAATTTATTCAGTCATAAAAAAGGTGGCCTAAAACTCTTGCACGGCAGTGTAGGTATTAACACTTTTCAAATGAACAATTTTAAATGAAATGCAAACAAACAGGAAAATTTAGAACTTTTATAAATTATAAAGTTCAAAAATTCAAATAAAAGTACTAAAAATATAAATCTACGTTATCATTTTCACTCTTTTAAATTGAACAATCAATCGATGAACAATACAATTTTCAAAATTATATTATTTTAAACAATTTTAAGCTAGAAAAGTCAAAAATTAAAAAAAAATAATCTTAACTTTTCATAAATTAGACGTTGAATTATTTTAATTGGAAATACTTTAAATATATTTGAAAAGCTTCCAAATTTTGTTTCAAAATCTTAGGAAATTTAGAAGTTATTTAAATTTGTTAATATTAAAATAATTTTTGAAATCTTTTAAAAACTTGTAAATATCTTTTAAAATTAATTGAATTTTACTATAAATTTTAAAACAATCTGCTTATTATATATAGAAAAAATTTAATCATTTTAAGTTTTGAATAGATTTAAAATTAATGTAAAATTTCGGAATATTTTCAAACAAAATTCGGCTATTCGTACCAAAATTTCATGTTAAAAATGATTTTGAGAGAATATTCTAAAATATTCTCAAAGGTGTTCAAAATTATCAAAAAGGAATCTAAAAAATTTTAAGGAAATCTTTTAAAATTTGCAGGATTGTCTTAAAATGGTAGAAAAAATTAGATTCATGTCAAAGATATTAATGGAATTTTTTCCACAATTTTTAAAAATCCTCAACATTTAAAAAAACTTCTTTAAAATATTCCAGATTATCTTTTGATAATTTTGGAAATCTTTTAACATCTTTTGTAAATATTCTCTTAAAACAATTATTCAAATCGAACAATTTTTTTTTAATTTTCCTAGGAATCTTAAGAGAATATTTTTTATTCTTTTAGAACCTTTCGCAATTCTTAAAAAGCTTCTAAATTTTTTATTTGAAATCTGAAAAAGTCGACATGTTGTTTTAACATAGGATGTGGATACTTGCAACGAAATTTCGGTACGAATAGTTTGTTTAAATTATTTTTAATCCTTCCCAACCTTTTCGATAAATAATAAATGTTCAATTGTTATTTTTCCCCTCGAAATTCAACAATTCCAATTAAAAATAAAAATTTTTTAAAATAGAACAATAAAAATCGTAACTTTCAAAGCTAAGAGCTCTTTTAAATTTTAAGGCCATGTGATGAGTAGGCCACGTGACCAGATTCCTACCTTACCGTCATTCGGGTTTGGTCCTAAATTTTTATAATTATGAAAAAAGTTTTTTGTTGTAAATAATTTTTTTTTTGCTTTTGTCATAATTATTAAAGTTTACGACCATACCCACCTTTCTTCGTGCTTCTTATTTATTCTCCCAAATTTTTAACTCGATGTGGCGCTTCGTGTGAAAATAAGTTGAGAAATAAGAAAGGTGGTAGTGAGGTAGGAATCTGGTCACATGACCTACTCGTCACCTGGTCTTAAAGTAAAATTTTTTTAGCTCTGTAATAATTAAAATTAATAGAATTTATTCAGTCATAAAAATAAAAGTTGGCCTAATTTTTTTGCACGGCAGTTTAACATTAATAACAGGTGACACCAAGATTGACAGTGTCCCAGCCTCTATAGTGTCCCAGTGGGCACAAAATTTGGCGACGTCTTTACGACATCTTTACGACATCTTTACGACATCTTTACGACATATTTACGACATCCTATGTCCATGTCGTTTCGGTGTCTTTGCGATATCGTAGAGATCGTCAGATCATACGACTTATTTACGATATCGTAAAGACACTATAACTACATGGACATAGGATGTCGGAAAGTTGTCGTAAAGGTGTCGTAACGATGTCGTAAAGACGTCGCCAAACTTTGTGCTCACTGGGGTCCCAAGCTATAAAGTTTCCTAGTGGACACAAAGTTCAGCGAAGTCTTTACGACATCTTTACGACAACTTTACGACATCATATGTCCATGTCGTTAAGGTGTCTTTATAATATCGTAAATAAGTCGTATTATCTGACGATGTCTTGACGATATCGCAAAGACACCGAAACGACATGGACATAGGATGTTGTAAAGTTGCCGTAAAGATGTCGTAACGATGTTCTGAAGACGTCGCCAAATTTTGTGCCTACTGGGGTCCCAACCTGTACGACACACCACTATAATTTCTTTGAAAACAAAAATTTCTCTTTAATTCACCCCAAAAACATCAAAATGATTTCCCCCTTTTTAATAATTTTGTTTCTTCATTTTAGAAACAGAGGCCGATGAATGTGTGGACATAGCGTCGGATTGCGCAGAGCTGATCGACAGGCTGAGAACATGGCTGTGCCATCTGCAATCAGTGAGAAGTCGCTGCTGCGCCTCCCTCAAGGGGATTTGCAATAGTTAAGAGAGAAAGAGAGAGATAGAGAGAAGCTGATGCTCGCCACGGCCGTGAAAGTGTGAAAAAGTCAACCTTGAATAAAGCGCGGATAGTGTCGTATAATAATCGACCGGACTTATTATTTGTGGACTAGTGAAAAAAAAAGTTTTCTAACGAGGAGACCCCGAAGCAGTCGAAGGCCTCGATCATTCATCCTTCTCCCCAAATCTCCCTCCCCTGAACAAATAGGAAGCGATGCGAGCCAGGCTTCATTCCTAAATTAGGAAGAAATCGAATTCAGGCCTCTGATCAAGATCGGGATTTGCTCTGATAAAAATCGGAATTATCTCTGATAAAAAATCGAAACTGAAGCTGTGTACACAAGTGCTGTTCTTTTCCCCCCAATTTTTGATTCCCTCTTGCCCTTAGGTAGGGAGAGTCGATCAGATTCTTTTTCGTTCTAGAATCTACCAAGTACTTAAATCGACTTTCAGCTGGAAACGCGAGTCGTCTTTCATTTTCATTGTTTCCTTGTCTTGTATTTTTATTTCTTTTCTTTTTTTTATAATTTAATTGTTCTTATTTAAATACTCGATTGACGACATGGCACAGGAACGTGAGTTTTCGGCGCCGATCATGTGACATCGACGACAAATTGTTTTTCAAGCAGCGTATTACCGGCGAAACTTTAAAAAAGAAAACTTTGTAGCGTTACAATAAATCGTAGTGATTAATGATACGAAACTGTTTTTTTTTCTTATTTTACCCTGATACGTATGATTTGTTTCTGTGCGAGTCTTTGGCGGTTTAATGCAGCGTGATGACTGTCATGTTGGATCCAGATGGGTGTCAAAGGAAAATGAAACCATTAATCAAGTTGCAAAATTAATTAGTAAATTTTTATTTCATTAAAAATTAATGAATTCCATTTTAAAATTAAATTTTTTTCTTGAAAACGAAAATTCTTCTATTTTCACGGTGAGCTGCTTTTCCATTAAGCTATTAGAAAGATCAGAATAAGAACTTTAATTTAATAAAATAACGCTAATTTTTAGCAAGGTGTTAATGATACAAGTTTTTATTTAAAATGAATCTGTTATATGACACAGGATCGAAAATTGAAAAAAAAAAATTCCGGGAGATAAAAGGACGTCTCGTATAGGTATTTTGGGATGCTGAATTCGAATCCGTTGATCTTCTACCTCCAGCACGTCAGGATTATTTCTCAATTGCAGAAAACGTGCTAAAAATGGATATGTCTACATCTATCAAATTCTTATTTAGAACAACAAGGCTTATACTCCAAACCCGAAAGCCCTGAACCTACCAACCCATAAACTCCACAAGCACAACCCACAAACCCTAAACTCACAAACCTCAAACCCACAAACCCCAAACCTATAAACCACAAACGAACAAACCTCAAACCTACAAACTCCAAATCCACAAACTCCAAACCTACAAATCCTGAGCCCTTAATCCCCAAACCCACCAATCCTACATCGACAAACCCCAAACCTCAAACCTTCGAACCCCTAACCCACAAGCCCTAAACCCCAAACCCACAAATAAGAGATCTTTTTGAAGATGAACATTTTAAAGAACTTACGGCAGATACAGAAAAGGATGCGTGGCAAAGTTTCAGAGAGGTGAGTACATCTTTTTTGAGAAATGGAAAAACCCACAATACAAAACAGTTGGTGAGAAAATGTTATCCGCTTTCAAAAATATGAAAAGCTTAATGAACTTCCAATTACATAAACAAAAATAAAGAAAACGAAAAAACAACAAACAAAAAATAAAAAAGAAGGGAATAGTATTTCGCCATCTCCTCGTTGGTTATTCCTGGGTTTAGCAAAGAGTGACTCTATTAGTTACAATATCAATGAATTTACTTTATGTTACAGGTTTTTCGGGTTTGTGGATTTGAGTTTTGTTGGTTTGGAGTTTTTGGGTTTTTGGGTGAGTGCAGGGTTTTTGGATAAGGGATATATGGGTTTGAAGACCAAGGGTTTGTAGGTTTAGGATTTGCATGTGTGGGATTTTTAGTTTTGTGAGATTTGTAGGTTTGTGGTATTTGTGGGTTTGGAATTTAAGGGTTTACGATTCATGGGTTTGTGGGCTTGGGGTTTGTGGGCTTGGGGTTTGTGGGCTTGGGGTTCGCGGGTTTGGGGTTTAGGGCTTGTGAGTCAGGGGTTTGAAGGGTTAGTAGGTTTTAAATAAGCATTTGATAGATGTAGACATGTCCGACTTGTTTTATATACGAAAGCATTTAAAAACTCCATTCTTAGCACGTTTTCTACAATCGCTCAAAAATCCTGACGTGCTCACGGATTCAAATTCAGCACCCCAAAATACGTACAGGAGACGTCTATTTATCCCCCGAAATTTTTTCTCTTCAATTTGTGGACCTGTGTTATCAGCAAATGGTACTTTACCGACAGAAGATAACCCTTCACACCCATCAGGCAGAAAATTCACTATATAGACCTTTTCATTCATTGCGCAAGCGCTGAAGATACATAGCACTTCCATGTGAGTTTCGGTCTATTTTGACAGAAACTTATGTGGGAATAGTAAACATTGACGAAAAAAAAACTATTTCTAACAATTGGAAGTTAAAAAACTTCTCAAAGAAGAAACATCTAATAGACCAGGAGAAAATCCATTGAAAAGAAAAAAGGTTGGTGCGCACAAGAGGTGCTGTTTTTGGAAAGTGCAAAAGTGACAGTCGGTCCAAGTCCTACTTGGAATATACTTATTATTTTATTACATTTCCAAAACCCTGTTTAATATATCGAAAGGGTGACATTCCCGATGGTTCACTTAAAAAACAAATAAAAAATTGCGTGAAATGCAGTAAAAGTGATATGTGGGTGAGGTTATGTTCGCGCAGAGACGAGTATTTTTCAAGCATGAAGGATGTAAACAAGGATACTCACATTTGCTCATTGCATTCTATTAATTTTAACTTATTTTTTTTACAAATAGTTTATGAAGGTTTAATCAGATGTTTAAAGTTCTTTAAATACTAACGTTCTCTTATTGAAACAGTTAAATATTGAAAATTGAAATCTGCATGTACCTTCTTTAATTTCCAGCATGAGAATAAATTCGTCTTTCGAAAGAAAGTATTTTTCGATTATTTATACTCGAACTGCAGTTTATTAAAAAAAAGTCATGACATTATTTATATATATTTACAGTTGTTCAACTCAACGTTTTTTATCAAAAATGTTCAAATTCAAACCCTGTGGATTAATAATCCTTTCAAGTCTTCCAAACCTGCATTTTAAAATTCTTTCCATTGCAAATTCACGCTTTAAAATCAATTATTATATAATATTATATATTATACAATAATAATAAACAGTTCTGAAAATTCTGAATTGAGCTTATTGTAAATTATCGTGAGATACGACATTCGTAATATTTCAAGTGATTCGATGTATTTTCCCCTCAAAACGTGTCAAATTCCCAGTCCAAAAATGTATTCACTGACATATTTCTCGTTTGTTACAAAAAATTCCTACCTTTCCCATCAAACGGTCACCCTGTTTAAAAAGTACTATATAAAAGCAAGAATAAAAAAATTTGTCACTTCTTTCAGTTTTACGTATTTATTACAATTTTTCACCATTTTCTTTTCACATTTCTTTTATTGTACGAATTTTCAGAGAAAAATGTTTATCCTAAAAAAATCGCATTTGCATTTATTTCAGTCATTTGAAAGCTAGGTGAATTTCAAAACTGACAACCCACTTATAATGATAGATATCAATTCGTTTTCAACTGCATTTCTTTAAAAATGATTTATCAACCTTTTTTTAATATTTTGTAATTATTAAAATTATTACACTTTTATGCAAAACATTTTTTTCACTGTTGAAACCTTACACTATACGCATTGTAAACATAACCTGCATTCCAAATACCCGTCAATAAGTTGCTGCTTTTTTCCTTTGGTACATTGTTTTCTGCATTTTAACCACCTTTTTAACTGACAAATGGTATTTTTTTCACTTTTTTATGTAATATCTTCATCCACTTTTACATTAAAATTAGGTACGATAGTGTAGATTTTACCAAAAATAGGAACGAAATTTTTTAATGCCTGCTAAGTGTCATTGCGGCGCCTAAGCTTCCGCTCTTAAATGAAAAGGACTATCGACCAAGTGAAGAATCTTCAATAAGAGAAAATGCTTAACGTCTTTGTCAGACTAGATCGAAGTATTTGTTTCAAATTTTCTAATTAAATTTTTTTCTTGAAAAAAAGATCCTTCTCTTTTTGCTTCGCTGGGAATCGAAATAGGAACTTGTGATTTCCGGTCAGATGTTTTTCCATTAAGCTATTTTTTTGGATTAAAGTTCTTATTCTGATTTATCGAAAAGCTAAATGGAAAAGCACCTGACCCGAAATCAGAAGTGCTGTGATTCGATTCCTAGTGGAGAGAAAAGAGAAGGATATTTTTTTAAAGAAAAAAATTTAATTTGAAAATTTGAACAAATTTCTTCGATCTAGTCTGATTAAGACGTTAGGCATTTTTTGTTTTTGAAAATTATTGACGCGATCGATATTGTAGATTTTCTACCTTGGCGGTTGTAGAACATTATCTATTGTCGGTAAAGTACCATTCCCTGATGATATCAAAGATTCCTTTTAACTTATTATTAAATTTTATTTTTGAAAAAAGATCCCTCTCCTTTTTCTCCGTTGGGAATCGAACCCAGGTCTTCCGATTGCCGGCCGGGTGCTTGCCCCTTAGGCTACTAGAGAGATTGAAAAAAGAATCTTTTTCCCCAGACCTGCTATATGGCGAGGTTTTTTCTAAAGATTCAACCAAATAGTTGAATTTTTAACTAATTTGTGGAATTTTTAAATTAAAAAGACAAATTTTCTACAAAAAAGGTAAATTTTTGACCGAAAATATGAATTTTCAACCAAAATATTGCATTTTTAAGGCCATGTGACGAGTGGCTCACGTGACTAGATTTCTACCTTTCCGACACTTTTTTAAATTCCTAATTAGTTTTCACACAAAGCACCACATCGAGTTAAAAATTTGGTATAATAAATAAAAAGCACTTAGAAAGATGAGTCTGGTTTTAAATTTTAATCTTTATGAAAAAAGATGAAGTAATTATTTACAAAAAAACTTTTTTCATCATTATAAAAATTTAGGACAAAACGACCTTTATTAGAGATTCTCATTCAGTATCTTAAATTGTCAACTCGATGAGGAACTTCGTGTGAAAATAAGGATGGAATAGTTGTAATATGAAATAGGTTGTTAACATACTTGAATAGGTTGAAATAGATTGTTAATAAAAATAGGTTGGAATAGTTTGTGCAGTTGATAGTTTAAGAAAAACAATTTATTTTTAAACAAAAAGCATATTAATTTAATTAAGGAAGACGAATTAAAAAGATAAACTCTTAATTATCCCGAATAATGTACAACTAGTTTTATCTTTAACCCAGAAGGATCAATTTTCAACCAACGAGATTAATTTTCTACCAAAAAAGCCGAATTTTGAATTAGAAAATATGAACTTTCATTTTAAAAAAAATCAATTTTCGACCAAAAACTGAATAGACAAAGAAATTTATTTTATTTTTATTTAAAAATTAATTTTCAACAACAAAGAACAATTTTTAACAAAATAGTACAATTTTCAATCAAAGAGATCATTATTGATTTATTATTGGTAATCCGCAACTGGTGAAAACCTTCTTATTTGAAAAAAAATACATGTTAAATTCTACAATTTTTTTAAGTTTAGTAAGTCTGAGATAATCAATTAATTAGTTAATATTATAAGAGATAATTTATAAAGTAAGTAAAAAATAAAATTAATAAAGGGAGATAATTAATTAGGTTTCAAAAAAATTATTGTTTGAACAAATCATTAAAGTTTATATCTATCTTCATCTACAATAATGCCAGATAGTTGCAGTTTTTTGGAAAATTTATCAGTTTTTGACCAGTTTTCACTCAGTTAGGTAATTAAATTATTTCAATCAAGATTAATTTACTAAAAATGGCATGGTTAAGGCTTTTAAAACGACTTGGGTTTTGGCCACATACATAAGACGTCTTCAAGGATGCATGGTTCAATTTAATATTACATCTATGCAATCTTAAGACCTGAATCTAATACTAGACAAAGCTTTTTTTGGAAAATTTTTCTATTTTGGTTTTCTAATTGAAGTTTGAGTGTTTTTTCGCTCATATAAAATGCAACACTCTGGCTCTTAGAAAGTTATTAGAAAGTTATCTTTTTCACAACTTACCATCAAATTTTAGTGCCCTCTGGTACAGAGATTAAAATAATAAATTAATAATTAATATTAAATTTTAAAATTAGATATTTTTCAAGTATTTCTAGCACCGTTCTGACGAATTTGAGTAGGTTTATTAAAAAAAAATTTTTATCCGTGAAAAAGATACCTCCCCTATTGTTCCGCTCGGGATCAAACCGAGGTTCCTAGCGGAGCAAAAGGGTAGGGATATTTTTCACCGATAGAATTTAATTTGAGATTTTAGAAAAGTATAAAATTCTGAATTTGATGGCTATCTTAGATCGATTGTGTAGACATCCCTTTCACAAGTCACAAATCTGTTAATATATTTTTGGTTCGATATTTATCTGGTGTGGTTAAAACTTCAAGTGTTTTATTGAAAATTTAAATATTTGGTTGAAAATCTATCTATTTTTGTCATTATTTCAATAAATTGGTTAAAAATTAAAGAAATTTCTTAAAACCTAAGTTTTTTATTTGAGATTAGTCTATTTCGTTAAAAACTTAAGGCACTTAAAACGACTTGGGTTTTAGCCACATAAATTATACGTCTACCAGGATGCATTACTTAATATAATACTTTAGCAAGACAATCTAAAGACAATTCTACCAGCCGCAGTATTGCCATTTCCGAAAAAGTTTTTGTTGATTTTTGTTTGTAATTTAAATTGTGTTTTTGCGCCTGTAAGATGTAACTCTTTGCCATTTGCGTATGTCGGGCTGCTGCTTACCGGTTCTTTTTTAATTCGCATAGGAATCTGCAAGCAATATGTCTTCGTCGCTCAGAGGAATGTATAATACAAAAAATACTAAATATAATACAAATAAAATAAAAATTCAAATGGATTTTTAGGCTAGAGATTCTGCCCAACAGCCTCATAAAAGAACATTTAAAAAAAAAAAAAGTATCTAAATTTTTCAAAAATGTTTTAAAAATATAAATACTTAGCAAATATCTAAATTTACAGCTTCTTATTATTTAATAATTTATTATTTTATACTCTGCAATCTGCATTCAATTTTGGTGGTAAGTTGAAACAAAAAATAACTTCCTTATCAGCAAAAAGGATGACTGGGTGAGAGCAGCAAGGCATACACAATAGGCAGAGTGTTGCATTTCAAAGGCGCAAAAAAGCACTCCATATTCAATTTAAAAAAAACCCGACTCGTTCTCGGATTGATTTTATTGATAAAAAATGATCAATTGGGGTGGAAATTTAAGCTTTTTTGTTTATTTTTTTGTTATTACAGATTCAGCATCTTCTACTAATGTTAAAGTTTTTGACCAGTTGTGGATTAATAATTATAAATAAATAATAATCTCTTTTATTAAAAATTTAACTAATTTCTTTAAAAAATGGTTTTATTTTGGTAAAGAATTAATTTTTACAATAAAAATAAAATTTATTTGTCGAATCTACTTTTGGTCGAAAATTCATTTTCTTTTAAAATGAAAATTGATCTTTGCGAGTTGAAAATTCATCTTTTTCGGTAGAAAATTAATATTGTGGGCTGAAAATCCATTCTTTTTGGTCAAAGATGAAACTGTTTGGTTGTAAATTAATCGGAGTGATTAGGAATTAAATTTTTTGAAAATTCGTCTTCTTTGGTGAACTTTAAATATTTTTTATATCAAAATAAATTTTAGCTGTTAAACTTTGAATTATTCCATGTTTTGTTGAGAATTCACCTTTTTTAAATCCACTACTTGGTTTAAAGTCGCAATAGTTTTCAAAATTATGTTTTAAATTAATTTTTTTTAATCGAAGATTTATTATTATGGTTGAAAATTCATATTCTTGGGTCAAAGAATTCGTTGACTGTTTTACAGAAAAGTCATATTTTTTACTTTTAAATTGAACACTTGGTGGAAAAATCAACGATTTGGATAACAGCTGACTTTTTTTGGTAAAAGATCATTTTTTTTGTTAAAAATACAACTATTTATTAAAAAATTTAAATTATTTGGTTAAAAATTCCAATTTTTATTGTAAACCTAAACAACTTGGTTAAAAGTTGAACTACTTTAAATTTGAACTATTTGAAATTTAAAACACTATTTGAGATATTTAAAACCTGCCACTAAAGAAGTGAATTCACATTTTTAGATGAAAAATCGTTGTTGTTGAAAATTTCTTTTTTTTGTTGAAAAATAATTTTCTTATCTGAAAATTTAACTGATCCATTCATTTTGGATATTTTATCTTTATCAGTTAAAAAATCAAATATTTGGTATAAAATTCATGTATTTAGATGAAAATTGTTCTTTTTGCGTAAAAAAATCTCTTTTGAAAACTTATATTTTTTGTTAAAAGTCCAACTATTTTGTTGAAAACTAAACTATTTGTTTAAAAATCGATTTTTTAAGATTCTCTTTTTCAATTTAAAATTTCATTATTTTGTTAAAAATTCTTTTCTTTTTGTGCCTTAAAAATTAATTTTTTCACTTGCAAATTTACGCTAGAAATTAATCCTATTGGCTGAAAAATTGAAATGTTTATTTTTTATTTTTTACCTGCTTTGACTTTAAAAATTAACAAAATTGGGAAAAACGAAACGATTATTTGAAAACGCTTGTAATTTTTTTTTAAATTTCGGATTTCATTCGTTTTTTTATAATATCTTTATCTTTTCAATAAAAAAATATATATGTGTATTTAAAAGATGACTCACATTTTTCGAACAACTTTAGATTAGGTTACTGTTTTGCAGCGGAACGATTTCCGCTTGTTAGTTGAAAATTCTTATATTTGAAAAAAGGTTTACAATTTGGTATAATTTTTTCTTATCCTTTGTTAGTATCTTTCGGCGAAATTTGGCATTATTAAAAAATAATTGGATTTAAAAAAAGAATAAAAAATTGTTTAGACAATTTTGGCTATGCTTATGTTTTTCGCGGTAACAAAAAAAAAAATCAAACGCTTGCGCGTTTGTTTTGTAGGAAAACAGATTGTGATAAAATTTACCAAAATTTTTTTAAAAATTCGTTTAATTTATTTCATCTTTTTCAGCCTCCATATTTGCACTATTATGATGACTCCAAAACTTTTTATGATGATCAAGGCTCAGTGGGCACAAAATTTGGCGACGTCTTTACGACATCATTACGACATCCTTACGACAACTTTACGACATCCTATGACCATGTCGTTAAGGTGTCTTCACGATATCGTAAAAAGGTCGTATGATCTGACGATATCTTTACGATATCGCAAAGACACCAAAACTACATAGACATAGGATGTCGTAAAGTTGTCGTAAAGATGTCGTAACGATGTTCTGAAGACGTCGCCAAATTTTGTGCCCACTGGGGGGGGGGCTGTACTTTAATTACGTACTGGATTATAGATCCTCTCTAAGACCCCTCCTCCATTCTGTAACAAAATGAATAAAATAGTTATTTTCAATAAAAAATTATTAATTTATTAATTTATTTTAAAAAACAACCAAAATTAATTTCTATTATAAAACATGGCTTTGAAAAAAACGTGAATTTTCCAATTAAAAAGATAAATTCCCAACAAAAAGTATCATAGTTTATATTTCAACCATAAAGATTAAATTTATTTACAAAAAAAAATAATTTTATACCCAAAAAGACGATTTTTCAACAAATAAAGATTTTATCAATCAAGAAAGAGAACAACTTTAATCAAAATTGTTTTATCCTCATTTCGAAAGACGAATTTTCTCTATGGAGATTGAATTTACAAACAAAAAATATGGCTTTTTAACAAAAAAATTATTTTCCACGAATCTAATGTAATTTTACACAACAAAAATGAATTTTTAACCGGGACAATTTTTTTTTAGCCGAAAAGGAGAATCTTCAACTGAAAAACATCAATCTTAAAATATTCTTCCCAACCATATAATAAATTTTATAATTATAATTATAATTAATTAAATTACAATTATAATTAAATAGATGAATTTGCAACTAAAAATATAAATCTATAACAAAAAAATCCTTTCAAATCTTTCAAACCAAATAGTTGAACACTCAAGCAAAGAAGATTAATTTTTAAAATTTAGAAATAAGTTTATTCTCGAGAAATTGAATTTTTTATCGAAAAAGACGAATTTTTAACAAAATTGTTCAATTTTTTACCAAACCGTAAAATTCATTTTCAACCAAACAGCTGCATTTTTATTCAAGAAAGATGTAATTTTGTCTAAAGCAAGTGAATTTTAAAGTCAAAAAGACAAACTTGCGAAAAAGAGTGAAATTTTTAAACGAACAGTATCATTTTGTTTAAGAAAGATAAAATTTCTTCTAAAACAGATGAGTTTTGAAGAAAAAAAAGCTTGAAAAAATATTTAGATTTTCTTCAAAAGAAGATTCAAGTTCACGTTTGTACACGAAAAGAAGAACCATAAACTATAAGTTAATTTTTTATTCATTAGTCGAATTTCGTGCAAAGACAAATTAAAAAAAAAGATTTGAGTTTTCATCATAAAATATTTTAATTGACTTTTCAAAATTAAAATACGAATTTCAAACAAAAAGTAAATTTTCTAGGATAATTCAATTTTTAACCAAATTTTTATGCAAGAAAAATCCAATATATCTACTAAAAAAGATAAACTCTTAAATCAAAAAGACAAATTTTTAGAAAAAATATTATTTGTCCCAATTAGATTTCAGTTGACTTATCAGCAACAAAATATAAATTAAAGTAAATTTAAACAAAGTAAAAAAATCAATTTAAATAAATTCAAACAAAAGGTTAATGTTTTAAGAAAATAGTTGATTTTTAAACCCAAGAAGACGAATTTTTACAAAACTGTTGAGTTTGCAAACCAAAAATCATGTCTATTTAAGAAATTTCCTAAATTTTCATCTAAATAATAAAATTTATATGAAAAGATAATCTTCAGGTGAAAGTCTTTGCCAATTTAAAAAAATTACGTACATAAGTGAAGGACCACCACCCCCTTCCCTAACCAATCGTAACGAAATGTCTCGACCCCCCCCTTTTAGCTGTTACGTAATTTAAGCACGGTCCCCAAGCAATGGGTACAATAATTAAATTAGAAACAATTTATCCTATTTATCTTCTTTAAAAAATAATGCTCTATAATATTAAAATTGAGAAATAAAATTAAATATATTTAATCGAGCAAGGAGCAATTAGTAAAATTGATAAAAGTAATTAAAATAATAGAAACAATAATTTATTTAGGTTATGCGTATGTGGCTTCTGCATTTAACGTTTAATGAAACCACAAGGATGGTGGAAGCTATAGGTATGGTAGAGGACAATGGTGGCTTTGAGGGAATTAATTTTCATTTAAAAAATAATAAACTCATTTGAAATTTTTATTTTATTTTAATTTTAATTCGCCATTATATACCTTTAGTTACAAAAATAATTACAATATTTTTTCCGCTTTCCTTAACACTATTATTTATAATTTTATACACGAAACTTGAAATTGATAGTGCTTATAATATTTTATTATTCAATTAAACTAATTAATATTAAAATTATTGTTTATTAGCTCTACACATTCCGTTCAATTGATTATACATATTATAAATATTATAAACATTAATAATATTAATATTATCGATTTACTTGAAAATTCAACTGTTTAGTTGTAAATTAACTTTTCTGTTAAAATTTTACATTTTAGAGTTAAAAATATAACTGTTTTGAAGAAAACTCATCTTCTTGGCACGAAAATTCGTTTTTTTGTTGCTGAAAAGTTTCCCCATTATATTTTTGATTTAGAATTCATCTTAATTATTGAATTAATATATACACTGAAAAAAGTGTTAAAACAATTTTAATTATTTTGGTTTAAGAATTTTATCATTCAGTTAAAAATCTAATTATTTAAAAAAAAAATTAAATAGTTTTGTTAAAAAGTCATCCCGGACGGTAAAAAATTCAACTATTTTAGTAGAAAATTCGACTTTTTAACTTAAAATATATTTTTTTCTTTCATGATTGAAAAATCTTTTTTGATTAATATTTCAACTATTTTATTGAAATTTTGTCTTTTTAGTTCGAAAATTCATCTTTTTAGTTGTAAATTTAATCTTTCTTTAGAAAAAATGAAACTGCTTGGTTAAAAATTAATCTGTTTATGTTCAGGCTTCAACAGTTTAATTAAAAATTCTTTTTTTTTAAATGAATCTGCTTACAATTTGAAATTAAAAACTTTTTTGGTTGAAATATCAACTATTATATTTTTTGATTGATTTTTGTTTGAAAATTATATTATCTTGGTAGAAAATATAAGAATTTCGTTGAAATATTATTTGTTTGGGTAGAAATTTTTACTTTTTTTGTTTACAACTTGAACTGTTGTGAAAACTCGTTTTTTTAAATGAGTTCAACTGTTTTCAATCTATAATCAAAAAAATGTGTGCTCAAAATTTCAAATATTATATTCTTTGATAAGAATTCATCTTTTTTGGTGGAAAATTAGTTTTTTTAATTTTCAGATTTGAAAATTTATAAGAAAATTGAAGTGTTAGGTTAACCAAAAAAGGTGAATTTTTTTCGAAAAAATAATAATTAATATTTCAACAAAACAAAATTTTAATTTAAAGTGAAAAATAGATTTATTTATCAAAAAAAGATAAATTTTTAATAGAATAGTTGAATCCTCAACCAAAACTTATTAAATTATCGACAAAGCACTTGCATTTTGAATCCTAAAGGGTAAAGTTTTCAACAAATAATATGAATTTTCGACTGCAAAGACAAATTCTCCGCAAACTATATGAATTTCGAACCAGAAAAGATTAATTTTTCATTAAAAGTGATCGTCTTTAACTAAAAATATAAATGATCAATTTAAAATATAAACTTTAAACCCAAAATAGAATATTCCGATTTTATGCGATGAAAATTAATACTCAGCGAAAAAACAAGGAATTTTGAGCTAAATAGTTAAAGTTTTAACCAACAGATCAATTTTCATCTAACAGATTATTCTAAAAAAACAACGAATTTGCAGCAGAGTAGTTAAATTTTGAAATTAAAAAAGATAAATTATTAACCAAAAATTAAGTAGTTTAATTTTTCCACCTGAAGGTTGCCACATATATGAATTTCAAAATTTTGTAATTAGTTGCAAACCAACTAAGCACCAGATTGAAAAATTTTAAAAATTTAATTTTTTTCTTGAACATCTGATAATTTTTTTAACACTTACATTAATTTTTTTAGTAATAAAATTGTTATTATAAAAATAAGCGTTCAATTAGAAAACCAAAAACAATATTGCATTCGTCGTCGAAGTATCCAGTTGCGCCTTTTATTTAACCATTGTTTAAACAATTACCTCATTCACTAATTATTTCAAATAATTTACTTGTTTAAGAAATTATTTACAAAAATGTGCACCTAGATACTTGAAGACGAATCCAAAGGTATTTTTGGTATTTTTATTTAACCTCTTGTTTTTTTTATAATTAACTTCAAAAGTTTCTAATTCATATCTGTGGCAAAGTTCAGGGTCTTAAATTGTGAGGAAAAAAAAATAATTTTCAACCACACATTAAACGAATTTTTAACAAAATAGTTCAATTAAAAATAATCTTTAATGACAAAAATTAATTTTTTTAAAAGTAGTTCAGCTTTCAACCAGGTAGTTAAATTTTTGACCAAAAAGAAAAGAACTTTCTAACAAAGTAACTGTATTTTTAAAAATATAATTCAATTCTAAACCAAATAGTAAGAATTTAACTAAACGAGGTGAATTAAAAACTAAAAATATATTCGTAGCCTTCTCAAACAATAAAATGAACTTTTGACTAAAAATAATTGGATTTTCTAGATGGGTTTTATTAATTCAGTAAGGCAAAAAAAGAAAAATGGAAAGCTTCTTTAAAATATAGGAAAAAATAGAATTATTTAAACAAGGGAGAAAGAGTTTACGTACGGCCTATCAATTTTTTTTGGAAATAAAAACAAATTTAACAACAATTTCAGTCTAATTATTTTCATACTATAATCAAATACACCCAACTCTCGGCTGCTGTCCCCCTTGTTTTCGGCCTTTCTAGAACTGCTAGCCCATGCAGTTTCTTAATGCGCAGGGCGACAGACGTTTGCGACCCTTGTCTCGGGAGGGCCGCATTGCGCGAGTACTCAGTCGAGTACACTGCGCAATAGAGAGGTTTCAGATTCAGTGTCACATCACAAATTCAGACGCAGTTCACTGAAATGTCACAAATTGTGATACTTGGAAGCTCCCTATCGAAATGTCCAAGAAACAACGTATCACCTCCATATAAACTTGTCAATTGGACACTTTGAATAATAAATTCAAGGAAGCTCTCTTAATTTTTTCCGTAGTTCTTCGCGGCAGATTCAAGAGGAATCTGATAAAGAGTCTTTAGCTCTCTTTTACTAATCATGTGTTGACTTTCTTATTTATAAGAAGTGACAGATTGATAAACGATGACAATGTCTCACTCTTTGAGGAGAAGGAGGAAGGGTGTCTTCAGTACGACGGTGCTCTTGTCAGCCGTCGGTTGCATTATTGAATTTCTCTAACAAACGATCGACTCCATCCCCCGCCTCGCCCCTGTTCCCTTGAACCCCTCGAACTGGTGCTTAGTCTACCACACTCCCGCCCTTTTTCCGCCGTGACGCCACGCCGCGACTTTCTTAACTCGTGCCGACCCCACTGATCCTTTTTTTTCCTTCTTTTTATCAGAGACTTATCGTCCTTCCGCGCCTAGCTAGCTCGCTCGCGAATACCGCGCACGTACGCATCTGTCGGCAAATGAAAATTGAGAATATCGCTTGCAACGAGACGCATATATAGTGAATACCAAGGCATCGATAAGATAAGGGAAATGTAAAGTGAAAGAAATAGGAAGGATCGCTTTGCATTTACGGGATACCAGATAGAATTTTATATCATCCTGGGGTAAATTACTGCAATCGGATTTGCATTACTGGTGTACATTTTTAACTTTATGGCGGAAACAGGGACGCGAACCCCATCGGGGCAGGGGGGGTCCAAGAAAATTGGGGTGGTTTAAAATAACTATACATTAGTGATAGCAGGCTCCACGCGCCTACAAGGAAGGGTATCGTAGCTCATTAATACGTTAATTTAGTCGTTCAAGACCTCCCTGTTCGATAGTTTTTCTCCCCTACTCTCTCCTCTTCTCCTAATTTATCTCCCCTCACTTTTTGCTTCCCCTAGTTCTTCCTCTTCCACCTCCCAGCTAACAAACACTTTCCTCTACTTTTTCTTCTCCAGTTATTGCTTTCCCTACACTACTCACCCATTCAACTCAACTACCTCTCCCTTTAATTCTCTCACCACCCTTACTAATCACACTCACCTTCAATCATTTTCTGTCCTTTCACAAACTTCTATTGTCTTTTTTCTCCCTAATTATCTTTCCCTTAATACCCTCGCAACACTTTTCCTCATTTCTTCTCACTGCGCTTGTCCCTAGTTTCCTTAACTTCCCCTACTTCTTCAACATTATTTTCTACACTTCCTTCCTTATCGCACTAAATTCCCTTACCTTTACTTTTCACTTCTACAATCATCACTCTCCCTCTCCTACAAACTCCCACAACCAAACTAGCTCTCTCCTCACTGCCCTTATTACCCTTGCTCACATCAAATCATTTCCCTCACCTTCACTCACTTCCTTTCCCTTAATTCTCCCTAATTTACATTTTTTAATCAACTTCGTGTCCCTTCCCTCACTTCTTTTCATTTTCCCTGCCTCTATTTTCCTTAAAGTTGCCTTAATTAAACCCTTATTTTCTATACTCCCACCCTTATTCGCCCTGAATTTCCGTACTATTCCTCCCCTCCCTTTACTTTTCGCTTCCTAAATCACCAACTTCCCTCCTATAAATTCTCTTACCATCCAAACAGCTTTCTCTTTACTTCACTCACTACCCTCACTCACTTCTACTCAGATCCCCCACTTTTACTTACTTCCTCTTCCTTAATTAACCCTAATTCTATTTTCCTTAATACCTCCGTGAACCTTTCCCCAATTTCTCCTCACCGCTCTTGCCCCTAATCTCCTTCACTTTGCCTACTTCTACAACCCTTATTTTCTATACCCCCACTCTCGTTCCCACTAAATTTCCCTAATTTTCCTCCCCTAATTTACTTTTCACTTCCCCAAGTTCTTCCTTCTCCATATTCCTAGCTAACAAACTCTTTTTTCTACTTTCTATTCACCAGTAATCACTCTCCCTATCTACTCACCCTCACCACTTGGGTGGTCCAAAAACGCATTAGAAATTTTTTAATTTGAATGAGAACAACCCAGAAATTTGTTTAAAACCACACAAAAATAAATGCACTTTTTTTCTTTAAAAAAAAAAAAATTATATTTACAAGTGCCGCAAGCCCCATGAAGTTCAACACATTGTTCCCATAAGAATACTGAATGTTATCTCAATCAAGTTGAAACTCAAAATTTCTTTTCACAGTTAGCGATAGAATGCGAATAAAATATCGCTTGTTAAATATCAACACCATAAGTCTGTTTTATAGGGTCCCAAAAAACCTCCATAAGTGAAAAAATGGGTTTTGCGAGTTTTTGGCAGAAGCAGATTGCACTTAAAAAATCGCAAAAATGTCATTATTAGCGCTAAAAATTCTCAAAACCCATATTTCACTTATGTGGGTTGTTTGAGACCCTATAAAACAGACTTAAGGTGTTGATATTTAAAAGTGTGACTAAATTCGTATTTTATAGCTAATTGCGAAGAAAAATTTTGAGTTTTTACTCAATAGAAATAATATTGACCATTCTGAATAAGATTGACAAAAATGTACTTTTTTCTCATGGGAAGTACGTGTAAAACTTCATGGGGCTTGTGGCACCTCTAAATATTATGTTTTTTAACGACAACAAAAATGCATTTATTTTTGTGTGTATTCTAACAAATTTCTGGGGTGTCCCCATAAAAATTCAAAAATAAAAATTTTGGACCAACCTACTCTCATTAATCAAGCTCTCCCATTACTTCCCCTACCGCTCTTAGTAACTTTTAATCATTTTCTCTAATTTCACTCTTTTTCACTACCTTTATTCTTCCTAATTCTCTTTTCCTTGATACCCACACGTTCTTTTACCTCATTTTCCTTCGCTTCATCTGCCCCTAGTTCCCCTTACTTCTCTTAATTTTCCACTTTTATTTTCTATACGTCCATCCTCAATCCCCGTAAATTTCCCTACTTTACCTCATCTTACTTTACTTTTCACTTTCACAATCATCACTTTTCCTCCCCTAAAAACCCCCACAACGAATTTTGCTCTATCTTTACTGCCCTTAGAACTCTCACACACTTCAAATCATTTCTCCCACCTTCACTCACTTCCTCTCCCTAATTCTCCTTCGCTAATTACCCTTACGTCCCGTTCCCTCATTTCTCCTCACATCCCCGGCCACTAGTTTCTTGAACTTTCCCTGCATTTCCCTCCTCATTTTCTATATACCAACCTGTATTCCTCCTAAATTTCGCTATTTTCCCTGCCCTCCCTTTATTTTTCGCTTCTCCAAGTTCTTCCTTATCCACCTCCCCAGCTAACAAATCCTTTTCTTTACTTTTTTTCTCCAATCATCAATTTCCCTCCCCTACTCACTTTGACCATCCAAGTAGCTTTCACTTTACTTTTTTCACTAATTCTTCTTCCCTTAATACTCTCGGATCCCTTTCCCTCATTTCTCCTCACTGCTCCTGTCCCTAGTTTCCTTAACTTCCCCTACTTTCCCAACCTTTTTTTCTATACACCCATCCCCATTTACCTTAAATTTCTGTTTTCTTAAAATTAACTTAAGTCTCACCCAAAAGAGACCTATTTGAAAAAAAGGGGATTTTCATAAGAAGATTTATATTTTCAACAAAGAAAGCTTTTTCAGTCAATAAAGAAAAAAAATATCAGCCAATTTGTTGAATTTGCAATCCAAAAAGATGAATTTCGTGCAAAAAAGTTTAGTTTTTAACCCAAGGATATAAATTTTTAACAAAAAATGTAAATTTTTAATGCTAAATGTGATTTTTTTAGCAAAATAATTGAAATTTCAGCAAAAAAGATCAATGATAAAAAAATTGAATAGTTATATTTTCAGTTTGAAAATTTACTTTTAATCAACAGAAAAAGTTGAAATAGAACAGTGAAACTGCCAACAAAAGACATGAATCTTTTACTCAATTAATGAATCTTCAACCACTAAAATGGATTTTTAACAAAATAGACATTTTTTTAACCAACCTAAATTTTCATAACAATATCTTAAATTAAGGACTTTTCTACCAAATGTAGTTTTAATTAAAAATACAAAAATGTTTAGTCAATTATCAGGTTTGAAGAAATTCAAGTAGGTTTAATATATATAATAAGAAGGTTTAAAAATATTCCAAAGTAGTTAAAAATTGAATAAGATTTGAAAACATTTAAAATAAGACGTAGATTTTTGGATATTCTGAAAACAACATTTAGAAGCATTCTAAACATTCTAAAAGGTTTCGAAAGAATGAGAAAATTGTTTAAAATTCCTAGGGAAACTAAAAACATTTTTTCTTTATTTAAAGTTAAAAAATATTTTTGCAAATTTACAAAATTTTAAAAATGGAATCTGGAAGATTTTAACATTGCTGGATTTTCAAAAAATTGACGAAAACATTCGAGTTCCAAGATAATATCAAAATTTTCATTAGAATCCTGGAAAATTATTAAAGCATTTTCTAGACAAATTTTTAAGAGAATGTTTATAAATATTTAAGAACAAATTTTGATGTATAAATTACTATTTCTAGCTTAAAATTGATTTAAATTAAATGATTTGAAGAATGTATAAATTTTTTGATTCATTCTTCAATTGAAGATTTAGGTTGCAATTTATTTTCTTTAATGCCTGAAAAATCTTTTGTGGTTAAAAATTCAACTTATTTTTTTTAATTCCTTTTTTTGTTGTTTGAAAATTAGTATGCTTTGTTTGAGGCTTAATTTAATAAAAATAAAACAGAAGTTTCCACTTAAGAAAATGCAATTTTCTGTTTTGGTCTCTGTTCAAAAATTTCTAAAGTTAGATTTAAATAATGAGACACTTGAGATTGACTTTAATAAATTTCTTTATATTCTGCTTTTTATGTGATAAAATAGTATTTTTAATTAACTCTAATAAACAAATTGACTAAGCAATAAAAAAGTGTTTTATTAATGAGTTTCCAAATTACGCTAAGAATTATACTATTTCTACTTTTGAACAGGGAGTGCAAAATTATTTATTAATAATTTTAAAAAATGCGAATCTTTGAGAAATAAGCTATATTTATAATTTTAGTTAATAAGTTTTTAAACATTTTAGTTTCTGGAATTGCCCAAGTTAAGAAAAATCATACCCCAATAAATTAAAGCTGATAGCACTTCTACTGACACAAGTAATTAATTTAGAAGGCTGTTTGGTTAAGATCAATTAATAAATAATTCTGTTTGTACTCAGATTAATTTTGTTTTAACAAAACTCTTATTACCTAGTTTTTTTACGCATAGTATTTTTTAAAATATAAATATGTTAGCAAGTATGATTCAGTCCTCGAATTTGTGTTTTAAATATGTGATATTATTTCATACTACGAAACAAATAACGGGTGTATAATTACACATGATGTAAAATAATTAATTGATTATAGGCTAAAATTTACCAAACGTTATTTCGTTTATTGAGAGAAAATGAAAATTATTTTTGGTGGTGGATCCTAAGCTTAGTTTTGCCAAATTTAGTTGGTAAATATAATAATATCTACAATTTTATGTACATTCTATACAAAAAATTCATTTCAAATCTGCATATCTTTTTTTTGGATAAATACCTTTTGTTAATTTATTTTTTTCGTAACTTGTACTGCTTTTTTGCAAAAATATAATTTTTTATTATTAATGTTCTTCCTTACAATTAAAACAAAAATTTAGATTTTTCTAGTGGAATATTTATCAAGAATGATTAATTAATTTTCAATTATTTAAACAAATAGAATTGGCATCAATATTTTTTTTCCGAAAATTAATTTTTTCCCCTGAAAATTATTACTATTGGTCCAGTGGAATATTTTTTAACATTAGTTAATTAATTTTTAATTATATAAACAACTGGAATTTGTTTCAATCATTTTTTGTTTCATTCTTTTTTTTATTAAAAATGATTAATATTTCTTTATGGGATTATTTATCAACATTGTTTGATCAACCGAGCAGCTGCGGAATTTTGTTTCTGTCTCGGAATTTTTAACTCCTTTTTGATGTCTCAGCTATATTACTTTAGTTAACTAAAACTAATTAGTGCATTTAATAATTTGGCTAATTACTTGAATTACTAATAGTCTAAATAAATAATTAAAACTTAACTGACTTAACTAATTTAAAAAAGATAAAACGCGTAGTTTGATACGGTATCGTCAGCAGCTGATGGGTTAATTTAAAAACCAAATTTTTTAAATAAAAATTATTACTGTTGGTTTGGTGGAAGAATTCACCGCATTATGTAAATAAACTCAATTTGTCTAAAAAATGTATTTAAATTAAATTTTGTTCAAACATTAATCATTTTCATTAAATTAAATTTGATATAAAACTATTTAAGCAAATGGAATTTGTTTGAACAATTACAAATGAATTAATAAATTTTGATAAACATTCCACGGTGTAAATAGTAATATTTTTTATTAAAAAAAAAATAATTATTGAAACAAATATTATTTTAAAAAATTAAATTTGTTTATATAATTAAAAATTAATAAAACAATGTTAATAAATATTTCACGAGACCGAAAGTAATTATTTTTAGGGTAAAAAAAACAATTTTTGAACAAAATTTCTTAAACAAATTCTATTTTTTTTTAATAATATAAAATTAATTAACAAATGTTGATGAATATTTCACTAGACCAATATAATAGAAATGTAGTATCCTCTGTCCTCTTTCTTTTCTTGTGTCCCTTTTTCCAAAAATTAAATTTTTTTATTTCTAATCTTATGTTTCACGTTTGAAAGAAAATCTACTCGTCCTATCTAAAAAAGAATAATAATAAATTTATAGATCTTTTAAGGAAAATAACTATTGTCTATTAATTTTAATTCGGACCTTGTGTCGTTTTTTCAAAAAATTAAATTTTTTTATTATGAATGTTATTTTTTGCGACTAAGGCCAAAACAACGTGTCCTGTCAAAAATTTTACATGAAAAATATGAATGAGTTTTCGGTATTTTTTAAAGACTAAATTTTGTCTATTTATATTTTTCATAGCTCATGTGGTTTGTTAAAAAATTAATTTTATTATTTTTATTGTTTTTTACGAACAAAGTAAAAACTGCGCACGCTATTAAAAATAATTATTAAAAATTTGTAGTTGTTTTTTCGATAAATAAGTTTGGTCTCATTATTTTTCTTGTAGCTTGTGTCGTTAGTCTAAAAATTTAATTTAAAAATCATTTTTAATGTTGCTTTTCACGACTGAAAACAAAAACGACGCGTCCTATCGAAAAGTGATTACACAAAAATTGTAGGTTTTTTTTAGGGCATGCAATTTTAGCTTATTTATTTTTTTTATCTTGCATAGTTTGACCGAAAAATGGAATTTTCGAATTTTTTATTACTTTTTGTACAATTAAATTTTGAATTTTCCATTTTTCGACAAAATTAAAAAAGTCGTTATAATAATATTATAGGGTTGAAAAAATCAACGATTTGCTCCTATTGACTTTTTTCATGTCATGCGTTGTTTGGCTTCAAATTTTCATTTCAGTTTGTTTTTTTCGACTTTGAAAATACACGAACTTTGATAATTTTCTCTTTATAAAAAAAGTCATTTGAATAATAAAAAAAGTTTCCGAGTACTACAAATAACCGTACATATTTGTGGGCCTTAAAAAGGGAGCCAAAGCAAAATCCAATCTGATAAATTTTTCGAAAATTATCGATCCTACAGAATACAGACTACAGACAGACAAAGACCTTCGTAAAAATCGTTTTTTTCTGACTGAGGGGTTTTCAAAACGTGCAGATTTTTTGAAAACCGACAAAGTGAAATTTTACATAAAACCAATACCGACTCATGAGGATGAGGATGTAAAAATAAAAAAATAAAAATTTGCGCATTTCTTTTTTTATAAACAAAATGTCTAAAAAATAGTTTTTTTGAGCCACCCTGATGGAAAATTTGTTTCGCAATCTTCCACAGTTTGACAATCATTAATTATTCTTGACATTATTATTGTTTTTTTGTTATTATTTATTATTATAGAAATTTTTTGTTAACATTATTTGATTAGAGAAATTAAATTATTTATTAATATAATGTTTATCAAATGATTACTTAATTATTAATTATATAATTTTAAATTAAAATAATTCAACTTGGAAGAATTTATGTATAAAATGATGTTGGAATTCGACAATTCTGATTTTAAAATAAAGGGAAGAAAATTTCGTACTAATATTTTGGAAAAGGGACAATTTTGGGTTTCAACATTTTTTGCCCATAAATAAATAAATGAATTGCCCAAAATTCAATTTTTAACATTTTGATAAATTTCCGGAAATTCATGAAACTTAAGATAAAATGCTTAAAATCATATCTAGAAGTGTTTATAAATTTGCGGGAATTTATGAAAATATTCGGTAATTTATGGTAATTTTACGGGTAAATATGGTAAATTACCAGAAATTACCTAAAATTAAATTTTAAGTATTTTTAGGAATTTCCAGAAATTCATGAAATTTTTGGTCATTTATGGTAATATTGTGGGCAATTTATGTTAAATTGAGAAAAATTACCGAACATTCAATTTTAAACCTTTTTTTCATTTCCGGAAATTTATGAAATTTTTGGTAAGATAGCAGGTAATTCGTGGGTAAATTACCCAAAATTCAATTTAGAAATATTTATAAATTTCCAGAAATTTATGGAAGCTTTCGGTCTTTTATGGCAATGTGACCAGTTATATATGGTAATTTTCCATGAATTACAGCATTTTCAATATCTAAAAAAAAATTTTTTTAAAATGAACATTTCACACCAAACAACGCATGATATAAAAAAAAGTCAATAGAATAAAAACGTTGATTTTTCAAAGCCCTAGAAGATTATCAGAACAACTTCTTTAATCTTGTCGATAAGTTAAAGGATCAAAAATTAATCGTACAATAAAAATAATGAAAAATCAAAAAATTTCATTTTTTGGTCAAACTATGCAAGATACGAAAAAAATCAATAAAGTCAAATTGCACGCCCTGAAAAGCTCTACAAATTTGTTGTTAATCACTTTTTGATAACACGCGTAGTTTTTGTTTTAAGTCGTAAAAAACAACATGAAAACATTTTTTAAATTAAATTTTTGGACTAACGACGCAAGCCACAAAATAATAATGAGGAAAAAACTTGTTTGCACAAGAAAGCAGCTACAAATTTTTAATCATTATTTTTTATAGGTGGCGCAGTTTTTTTTATTCTTGAAAAACAATTAAAATAATAAAATTAATTTTTTAACAAACGACACTATGTCTATAAATTTGTTAATAATCATTATTAGGTAGGATGAGTAAGTTTTTTTGATCGTAAGAAATGAGATAAAAAATAAAAAAATGATATTTTTGGAAAAAGTAAGCAAGAGAAAAAAGTCCCTTTTAGTTTTATTGGCAAAAACAACATTAAAAATAAAAAAAATAAAATTTCTGTACAAACGATACCAATATAGGACCATATACTGGGTCATATATAGGTTCGTTTATTAGACCCTATCTAGATGCGCAGTTGTTTTTCTTTAATCGTAAAAAACAAGAATAAAAATGTTAAAAAATTATAAAAACAAGGAAATAAGAATTATTTTCTTTTAATTTTCATGCATATTATTAATTGTAATGATATAAATTTATTAAAATGATACATGCTTTAGCGCAACTTAGAATATAATTTAATGCAAAATAAGAAACGAATATTTAAAACATCATGATAAATACAATTTGTACTATAGTTGGCAATATTTAAATAAGCAATGCTAGATAGAGTTACATTAAATAAGTATTATATCGGATATAAAAGTGTTGAGCAGAATGTCGAAAAGTTGACATTTGGGACAAAAATCGAGTGCAAAGCACGAGATACGTGATGAAAATGTGTTCGTTAAAGCCGAAAGAGCTTTAACAAAAGAGAGTTCACAATAACAAAATTCCAGTTCTCGATCCGCTTAAAAAAACCCCGTTCTTGTGATCAAGCCTTCATCACTACTATCGTTGGAAATTTTTTCTCTCCTTTCAGAATTAGCCAGACCTGATGCAAAAATTCATCAGGCTCCCTATCGAACAAATATTCATTTTTTCGCAATGACTGATGACAGAACTGTACGTATAGCTCTTTATGCAACGAGAGGATTATACAAGGTAGGAGTGAAATCCGGGTATATTATTGGATTGATCCATCCAGAAAGATTGGTATTGTGTCCATTGGTGCATTGCTATAATTCCGAAATTAATAGAACATATCGTTTCATAAAGGTTAAAATAAGCACACAAAACATGGAGCAGGTAATTCCAATAACAGCGGAGGAAAACAGAAATTTCAAATTCTATATGCGCTTCAAACCAGAATCCGATAAGTTTCATGCCGAACTTGGACAGTGGGAGACAGCAGTAACAATTTTGCGCACATAACATAAAATATTAATTTTTGCTTTAAGCTTGAAAAATAATAAAAATTTTTTAAAGTTGTAAGAAGAATAGAAATTTTACATCTTGAAATTAATTTGTTTCTAGAAAAAGATCCACTTATGTCGCTCCACTGGGAAACGAAGCACAAAGCTTCCGATTACCGGTTGGTTGGTTTCCCATTAAGCTACTCGAAAGGCATGAGTAATTTTAAGGGAATCTATATTATCATCAAAGGTGGTTAACATCAATCAATTTAGGTAACTTTTTCACGACCTTGAAAATAGAAATCAACCTATTGATCAGGCTGACTCTTCAAATAACAGAAAATACTTTACTTCATTACACACTAGATGGAAAATAAATGTTTTTAAATTTTCAAATCAAATTCTTCGTGAAGAAAGATCCGCTCTTGTTGCTACACTGGAAAACGAACCACAGAACTTTCGATCGCCGGTTGGGTGCTTTTCCATTAAGCTACTAGAGAGATCGAAAGAAGAATCTCCTTTTAGAAAAGCACGCTATCTCAAGCCAGGTATCACATTTCATGGTACGATTAATTTAAAGGAATCTGAATCATCATTAGAGATTGTTAACATCAATCAATGTAGATACCTTTTTCACGACCTTGAAAATAGAAATCAAGCTATTGATCAATTTAACTCTTCAAATAATAGAAAATACTGAACGTCATTAAAAACTGGATGGAAAATAAATTTTTTATAACTTTAAAATTAAATTTTTTCTGAAAAAGGATACACTTTCGTCGCTCCACTGGGAAACGAACCATAGAAGTTTTGATCGCCGTTTGGGTGCTTTCTCATTAAGCTACTTGAGAGATCAAAAGAAAAATCCCCTTTTAAAAATACACGCTATCTCAAGCGAGGTGTCACATTTTATAGTACGAGTAATTTAAAGGATTCTGTATTATCATTAGCAAGAGAAAACTTTCATTCGATCTCTATAATAGCTTAATGAAAACATATCCGAATAAGGGGTTGGTAATTATGTAAAATTTTCAATCTTATTTTTTAACATATTATAATATAATTGGATCACAAAATCTTCATAGTACCTCACAAATATAAACTATTCTTACTACCTTATTTTTTATTTGAAAAGGGTAAAACCAAAATTTAAAAATTAATATTCTTTAAATTACAGGAATATTATAATTAAATGTACATCGTATATTAAATCGTATCTTTAGGAATTTATAATATCGTCAACTTTAATTTTAATTTTTAATTTTTAATTTTTAATTTTTAATGTTTAATTTTTAATTTTTAATTTTTAATTTTTAATTTTTAATTTTTAATTTTTAATTTTTAATTTTTAATTTTTAATTTTTAATTTTTCTTCATGGCAAAGTGCTTTTATATATTTTCTTGCTTATAATTGACATTTTTAAATGAAAATAAAAATATTTTAACTATATTATATTACATTTATCGTTAAAATAATTTCTGAATATTAGGTGAATGCTGAGCACAAAAAAATTCTGAACATTTCAGAGAAAATTTAAAAAGATTTTTCATTTTGAAAAAATAATTCGACAAGAAAATTCAGAAGAATTTTAAAAAATTTCAAATGATATCGTGAAATTTCAAAAGGAAATGTAGAAGTTTTTAAATGAAAAATATTTTTATTTCCAAGAATACAAAATTTTAAAATGTAAATTCGAGTAAGTTTAAAACATATTTATAAGTTTTAAATATATTTAAAAAAAGAACAATTTAAAACTTAAAAGGATTTCGAAAAATTGAAATCAAATTTGAAATGATTTTTAAAAATAATTTTGAGAGAATATTTATTATTTCAAAAAAATTTTAACAAAATTTAGATTGTTAAAGATTTTCAATAAATAATTTAGATATTTTTTAGGCATTTAAAATTTTTAAAGGAAATTTTCTTAAGGCAAAAAAAATTGTAGACAAATTAGAACAGAAATAACAAATATTCAGAAGTTTTAAAAAGAGTCAAAAATAATTGTAAACTTGAAGAGATTCCAACAATTTTGAGCAAAATCTAAATTCCTGAAGATTTTGAACAAAAAATGTGGAAGTATTTTGTGAATTTTAGAAGGTTTCGAGAGAACAAACAAATTTTTATAAGATTCCAAACAATTTAGAATAATTTCTCATTTTTTAAAATTAATTTTAAAAGACTGTTTAAATTTGTTTTTAACATTTCAAAAGATTCATAAAATTGTCGAAAAAAGATCTACAAGATTTAATAGCAATTTTTTCAAATATTACAGGCTTAAAAAAAATTCTAAGAAAAATTTGAATCAGTTTAGTGGATATTATTAGGAAGTTTTGAAGAAAATTAAAACCCAATTTATAATTTGAGGAGATAATATTTTTCTGAAACAAAATGTAGATTTCAGAAGGTTTTAAAATAAATTTTTGATAAATTAAAAAATTTAAATGTTCTACTTTTTATAAATTAATTTTTTAATAATTTAAAAATATTTCGCAAGATATTTAAAAAGGTCTGAAAAATCTGGAAGATTTTAAGGAAATTTTATGGACTTTTAAATATTTTTCAAAATTTTAGCAATAATTTGAGTCGGATTAAAAGATGTTTAGGAAATTTAGAAGCGTTAAAGGAATTAAAAATATTTTCAAGCTATGAAATATTTTCAAATGTTTTCAAAATATTTTTTAATTCCTTCCAAAGCAGTTTTTGTAAGTTTATGTTTATTAGAAGATTAATATAATTCAAAAAATTTAAATAATATACAAGATTCTAATTATTTAGGTTTTGGATTCACAAATTGATAGTAATTAATAATAATTACTTTCTTAATAATTAAGGGAATTTTACACTTCAGAAAAATTTAGATTCATGGAAATAGCATTTTTCAAATATTTTTTTAGTTAACAATTAATTATTTATATAAATAACTAATTAATGAAAGTAGAATTGATGTTCTTTATTATTTTTTTTAAGTCATATTGAAATACAGTAATAAAGACAAAGTTTTGGAAAGAAATTTTCCATACTAAATAAATTTCGTTTATTTTGAATAATAACTATCTGGCGAAGAATATTAACAGAAAACAATATACATTTAGGAATATCTTAAAAAATTAAAATACATTAGAATTTGTCTTTGAAAACTGTAATTTTAAATTGGAATTAGGCAATTTTTCATTTTCCTTGACCATTACATTCAAATACCAGCATTTTAGTCTAGTAATACTTTTTGATATAAAATTTTTTATTACTAGAATAAAACAGTATTAGAGATAAAAATTTTTAATTTTCAAATCAATTAATTTATTTTGAACAAAAAAATGTATTTTCTACTATAAATATGGCCTATCAGCAAAATGCTTAATTTTGCAAAAAAAATCAAATCTTCAACCTGAAAAGATAAATTTCTAACAAAAAATTGTCCCAGCTTATATTTGATTAAAAAAAGATTAAATTCATGAAAAAAGAATTTCGAAACCAAAACGAATTTTCAATAAATAAAGATTTTTCACGCCAGAAAGAAATTAAGGTTTATCTAAATTGTTAGTACTGAAAGGCAATAGACAAATTTAAAAAATGGAAAATTTACATTTTCAGTTAAGAAATTAATTTTAAACCACAAAAAGACTTTTTCTCTAAACATTTAAACTTTTAACTGAAGATATGAATTTTTTACTAAAAATATCAATCTTAAAAAAATAGATTTATTAACAATGTCTTTTAACAAAATATTTAAACAAAATTGTTGAATATTCAGGCGAAGAAGAATATTTTTTAACCAAAAAGATAAATATGCAATACAATTTTTAAATTAAAAAAAAAGATGTAAGCTTACGTTTCACGATCAAAATGTGAATCTTCAAATAAGAAATAAGTTTCTATGGAAAAAATTGAATTTCCAATAAAAAAAGACGACTTTTTTAACAATATTTTTTTAAATTAAACTTTCATCCAGGAAAGATCATATTTAATTTTTAAGACCAAAACATAAATCTTAAACAAAAAGTAAAATCTTCTAAGAAATATTTAAATTTTCAACAAAACAGTAGACTTATTAACCAAAAGGTAAGACTTTTTAAGAAAATATTTGGATTCTTTACAAAATAGTTGCATTTTCATCCAAGAAAAGTGACATTTGTCTTAAAATAAATGAATTTTTAATGAAAAAAATAAATTTATCATAAAAATAGTTGAATTTTCATCCAGAAAAGATTTCAGTTCACTTTTGAACACCCAAAAATTAAATTTAAACAAAAAATAAATTTTTTTAATAAAAACTTAAGTTTTTAACAAAACAGTAGGATATTTAACCAATCAGTACGAATTTTTAATAAAATTGTTAAATTTTCAACCCAACAGTTGCATTTTTATCCATTAAAATTGTAATTTCTGCTGAAGCAGATGAATTTTTAAATCAAGAAGATAAATTTAAAAAAAAGAGATAAATTTAATCCAAAAAGGTTTGAATTTACTTTTTAACACAAAAATTCGAATTTTAAACAAAAAGTAGATTTTCTGGGAAAGGTTTAGAAATTTCAGCAAAACGCTTGCATTTTTATCTAAGAAAGAAAGATTAATTGTACTAAAAAAGATAAACTTTTAAATAAATTAAAGAAAGATAAAACAATTTATTAAAAATATTTGTTATCCGTAAAATATTTCAATTGACGCATCAGCAATAAAATATGGATTTCAAACCAAAGGTTAATGTTCCACGAAAAGTGTTAAATTTCGAATAAAAAAAAAAACTAATTTTTAACAAATAAGTTGAATTTGAAACGGTCCATAACATACCAATCAAGCTTATTGTCTAAAATTGAAGAATCACCCAAAAAATCCTGAAGAAACATAATTATTATCGATTGTGTTAAAATTAGGAAACCAATCTATACAAAAATGACAACATTATGTATTTGCTTAAAAAATTTCTTTAAAAAATGAAAAAATCGTATTAATTTTTTAGAGGCCATATAAAAATGTATTTATTTACTAACTTTTATCAGAAATTTTACATTTAAATTTAGAAAAATATCGTTTTTAATGAAAAAACCCACTTCTCTACTTGTTTGTTTATAATAATTGTAAATTTCTTATACGTGTATCCAATACTGTTGAGCGTGATTTTGTATAGGTTTTCATTCTGATTCTATGTACTTTTAAATTAATCGTATTAATTTCTAAAAAAATTGCACCTTTGAAGTTTTGTTTTAAATATCATGGCATTCTTAAATAAAACAAAAATTGCATAACTTTTTTAAAAATGTGACTTGAAAACTTTGTTGGAAATGCTATAAGCTTTAATTTAAAAAAATATATCGAATTCATCAAAAAGGTTCGGCGTAGACACAGGCTTTACCCTCCATATCACGGTCTAAAATTACCGTGGAACACAGAATATAATTTTACAAAAAAAAAAATATAAATGTGCAATTCTCTTCATACTATAGTTGTGCCTATAAATAGCCGCTATTCACCTTTCTCAGATCTAAGACATTTACCACTCAGACACAGACTTTACCATCCATATTTTCTAAAATGTTTACAATTCAATACTCTTTATAATTAAATTTAAAAAAATGTTTAAAGTATATTTTTGGATCTCCATATTGGTAGATAAATTGCTGGAGACGTGTGGTATGGCAACCTTTCAGAAGACTAAAGACACGTTATAACCATATGCAAATGGTCCCTTCGAAAAAAGCGATGAACATAATAGAAAGTCAAGGAAGAGTCCATGGAAGGAAAGCTAAATTATAAGAGGTACGGAAACCCCATGGAAAATGAGTCAGACGAGGTGACATCTGTCGAGGGGGCCGTCGCGACGCGCCGGAACATCCTTTACATTTTTACTCAGCTTGGAGCATAACACGTCGGGTGACAGAGGAGAAGACACGGGAAAATGGATAATGTGCGCCTCCTACGTGCAGGCGATACTGCGAATACGAAAAAGTAAACGCACTGAGGTGTCAACAGAAAAGAAATTGGCTCTTAGCCTAAAGGGCATGTGATTTTTAATCATATTTATAGAATGGAAAGAAAAGCAAAATTTAATTTAATTTGTTGAAAGCGTTTAAAAAACAAAAACAAAAAGAGTTTATCCCATACCGTACATTTCTATAAATAGACGCGTAAAGTTTGCCGTAAAGTTTGTCATTTATTAACAATCCAAATAACGCTTCTGTTATTTACTAATATTGAAAAGGTTTTATTTACAAATTTACCTCTGATACCTACTGTTATTCGTACCATACTTATGTCTATAAATAGAAGCGTTTTACTATCAGCTGACTTCAGTAATAATTCTAGCCTTCTGATACAGAATTTACCCTCCATATCTCGGTCTAAGATTTCACAAATGATTGGGAAATTACCTTTTTTATTTAAGAACAATCCAAATAACTCTTCCGTTATTTACGAATATTAAAACGAGTTTTATTTAAATACTTAGTTTTGATACCCTGCTTTTCTTCGTGTCATACATATGTCTATAAATAAACGCGTTTTGCTATCCGCCATCCTAAATAAAAAATCTAGCTTTCTGATAGAGAATTTAGCCTCCATATATCGGTCTAACATTTTACGAAGGATTCGGATTCTAAATTTTTTTATTAATTAACAATCCAAATAACGCTTCTGGCATTTACTAATATTTAAAACAATTGTTTTTAAGCATTTACCTTTCATATCCTGATTTTCTTTGTAACATACTTATGTTTATAAATAAACACATTTTACTATCAGTCGTCCTGAATGAAAAATCTAGCTTTCTGATAGAGAATTTACCCTCCATATCTTGGTCTGACATTTTACGCAGGATTAGGATTTTAAAGTTTTTTATTTATTAACAATCAAAATAACGCTTCTGTTATATACTAATATTTTTTTAAGAAATTGTTTCTAAATACTTTTTAAATACGCGTTTTGCTATCCGCCATCCTAAATAAAAAATCTAGCTTTCTGATAGAGAATTTACCCTCCATATATCGGTCTAACATTTTACGAAGGATTCGGATTCTAAATTTTTTTATTAATTAACAATACAAATAACGCTTCTGGCATTTACTAATATTTAAAACAATTGTTTTTAAGCATTTACCTTTCATATCCTGATTTTCTTCATAATATACTTATCTTTATAAATAGACGCATTTTAATATCAGCCGCCCTGAATGAAAAATCTAGCTTTTTGATAAAGAATTTACCTTCCATATCTCGGTCTGAGATTTTACGAAGGATTGGGATTTCAACGTTTTTTATTTATTAACTATCAAAATAACGCTTCTGCTATTTAGTAATATTAAACAAAATTTTATTTAAATATTTATCTTTGATAACCTCTTTTATTTTGTACTACACGTATACTTTTAAATAGACGCATTTTACGATCATTCGTTCTGAATAAAAAATCTATCTTTCTGATAAAGAATTTACCCTTCATATTTTGGTCTAAGATTGTACGAATAATTCGTAAATTAAATTTTTTATTTAATAATAGTCCAAATGACACTGCTGTGATTTACTAATATTAAAAAGATTTTTATTTAAATATTTAATTTTCATAACCTTCTTTTCTTTGTACCATACTTATGTCTATAAATAAAATCGTATTACTATCAGCTGTCCTGAATATAAAGTCTAGCTTTCTGAAACAAAATTTTCCTTCCATATTTTGGTCTATGATTTTACGAATGATTTGGAACTTGTAATTTTTTAATCAATAACAATCTAAATGACGTTTTTTTATTTAGTAATACTAAAAAGATTTGTATTTAAATATTTACCTTGGATAACCTGCTATTCCTCGTATCATACTTATGTCTATAAATAGATGCGTTTTACTTTCATCCATCTCAGGGAAAAAACATAATTCTCTGAGAAAGGCTTTACCCTCCATTAGACGGTCAAAGATGTTGAGTCAATGTATATATAAAAAGAGGCGTTTAGATGTTATCTGCCCTGAAACAAAAATCTAACGCTTTCACATATGCTTTACCTTCCATATAACAGTATAATATTTTACTTGTAATTTGAAGACTTTTCACGTTCACCTCTCTCTAGGGAAAAATATAAAAATTCAATTTATTAATAGAGCGGTTTCACTTATTTCTATTTTTAGTCAGGATAGTCTGTCTGAAGGATAAAATCTCATAATCTGATGCAGAAATTACCTTCCATACGCAGTCAAATACATTTCCACATCAATCTTTGAATAGAGTCGTTTTACTTTAGTCTGTCCAAAAGGAAAAATCGAACACCCTCACACAGGCATTACCCACCATATTTCAACCAAATTCGTTTATACTTTAATTTATAAATAGATGCATTTTACTGTAGTCTATCCCAAAGCAAAAAAGAAATGCTCTGAGACAGGCTGTTTTACTTTTAACTATTTCAAGGCAAAAAGACAACTTCTCTGATAAAGGCTTTACCCTCCATATCGGAGTGAAATGTATGTTTAACAGCAATCCATCATTAGATGCTTTTCACATTATTCTATACTAAAGTAAAAATCTGAAACTGTGACACAAGATTTACTCTCCATATTCAAGTCAAATACGTTTACACATCAATATGTCAATATACGTATTTTATTTTAGTCTGTCCCGAATTTCAAGACTTTATTTATTGTTATTTACGTATAAAAAAAATTAGTTCATCGTTAAAACTTTACCCTCCATATAGCGGTCAAATATATTTGTAAATCAATTTATAAATAGACTATTTTATCATTATTTGTCCTGAAAAAAATCTGACGTTCTTACACATGCTTTACTCTCCAAATCTCGGGCAAAGATATTTGCACATCAATCTAAACATAGATGCGTTTTATTGCTATCCACCCTAAAAAAATGGCCAATGCTCTTGCACAGAATTTACCCTCCATATCACGGTCAAATAAGTTACGAATAATTGGGAATTTAAAGATTACTCATTTGGGAACAATACAAATAACGTTTATATTATTTGCATATTTCGAAAATATTTTTATACTTTACTTCAATTGTTCAATTCTCCCCATACTATATTTATATCTGAAAATAGACACGTTTAACTTTAACTCCTCTTGAGATAAAAATCTAGGAGTTTGACAAAAGCATTACCCTTAATATCGCTTTCAAACATGCTAAAAAATCAAACTATCAATAGAGGCCTTACACTTTTATCTTACCAAAGGCGAAAATCGGACGCCTTGATACGAGCTTTACTCTCCATATCGCAGTCAAACACGTTTTTGCATCAATTTATCAATAGACGCGTTTCACTTGTATTTCTATTAGAGCAGATATCTGACGCTTTGCCATAGGATTTGCTCTTCATAACGAGGTCTAATCTGATTAAAAATCAATCTATTAATCAAGGCGTTTTACTTTTATCTATTCCATTACACTTTGGTCTGTCGAAATGTACAATTCTTAAACTCTGACACAGGATTTACCCTCCATACTGCAGTCAGATATGCTCGCACATTGATCTATAAATAGACGCGTTTCACTTGAGTATTTCCCAAGCAAAAACCTAAGAGTCTAACAAGGCTTTACCCTCCATATAGTAATAAAATGCGTTCACACATCAACCTATCAATAAACGCCTTTTATATTAGTATGTCCCAAGGGAAAAAATTAATAATCTGACCCGGCTGTTACCCCTCATAACGCAGTCAAAGATTTTTACACATCAAAATATGAATAGCCGCGTTTTACTCGTATTTGTACCAAAGTAAACATCTAACGCTTTTACACATGATTTAATCTTCGTGGAGAGGCATAAGCTGAATAAGCATACTTTACCTTTCATATCAGAGTCAAATATTTTTAACAATCAATATATCAATAAAAGCGTTTCACTTTAAAATATTGTATTTCACTTTAGTCTTTTGGAATGTACAAATTTAACAGTCTGACATAGCCTTTACTCTCCATATCGCAGTCAAATGCGTTCACACGTCAATCTATAAATAGAAGCGATTTACTTCAGTATTTCCCAAGTCAAAAATTTAACAGTCTGACACAGGGTTACCCTCCATATCACAGTAAAATTCGTTTCCACATCAACCTGTCAGTATTCGTCTTTTCTATTAGTCTGTCCCAAGTCAAAAAATGAATACTCTGACAGGATTTACCCTCCATATCTGAGTCAGATACCCTCACACAATAATCTATAAATAGACTTGTTTCGCTGTAATCTGTATTAAGGCAAATAACTAGCAGGCTGACACAAGCTTTACTCTCCATATCGTAGTGACAGATGCTTCGCATCGATATATTTAGAAGCGTTACACTTTTATCTATTCCATTTCACTTTAGTCTTTTGGAATGCACAAATCTAAAACCCCGACACAGGTTTTACCATTCATATTAAAGTAAAAGCTGTTTAATAATCAATATATAATAGAGGCGTTCCACTCAATTCACTTGAGTATTTCCCAAGGCAAACATTTAACAGTATGACACAGGCTTTACTCTCCATATCGCTCAAAGATGCTTATACATCAAGATAAAAATAAAAAAGTATAATTGCCCGGAAATATTGATAGGAAGGATGTTTAAATTCCCAGAAGAATCGGTAGATGAAACGAGAGAAGATTTCTGATTTCGGCAGTCAGGCAACGTCTGCGGCAAGGTCTCTTTTAAGTCCTTGGCGATTTACATTTGTTAGCGAATGCGTAATGAAGACTTTTGGTCGTGCATGGGGAATGGCAGGCAGGAAGGAAGGAAGTTGGAATGCGGGATGTCGCAGAGAGGGCTGGCCTGGAGGTGATAACTTCTGATTTACGCTATATTCCTTTTCCCCGACCTTCCTTCTTCCGACGCCACCCGATTCTCATTTTCTCACCTATACACTCTCAGGTTACGCAAGAAAAGGGCTTCTACTCCAATTAACTTTTAATGGCGGAGATAGGGAAACGTATGCCAGCCGAGTACTGTCTCCCTCTTTCTCTTCTTCTTCTGCTGCTTGCTCCTCATCCTCTGTTGCTGGCTCCTCATCCTCTGCTGCTGGCTCCTCATCCTCTGTTGCTGGCTCCTCATCCTCTGCTGCTTGCTCCCAATCCTTATTCATTCTATTCCTCTTCTTCATCTCTCACAACCCTCGAAGACCATTCTCAGCTTCCACACAGCCTCCTCCCGGAAAATCTCGAGAGACAGGACCAACTTGTTAAGTAATTAAGTGTCGTTCTAAGTTTCCGTTTAATAATAATTTAGTAACGCTCGTGAACTTGCTAAAGCATCGCGGGACCCGTCCATCATCAGCCGATATTCCTATAGCGGTAAGTAGGTATTTAGTCCTATCAGAAGACGCGTAGTTACTTCAAGAGGGCAATTATATGGTGATTTGTTTATCTCGAGTTTCTCTCCGTGAACTGGTTGGAACTTTATAGGAGCTGTTTTGCATTTTAATGACATTTTGAAGTCATTCGAGCAGTTAACAAAATATTTCATATTACTTGAAAAACAAATACTTTTTTGCTCTTAAGCAGTTTTTAAATTATAATATAAAAATTATATTAATAAAAATGTTTTTCATAGTATATATTTTTGAACTTTAAAGATGTTTTAAATTAAAATCAATAATGATTGAATGTCCAGTCCGGTCCAGATTGGATAATAATAAGTTAAACACACTTATAGAGAAGAATCATTTGTTTCCAAGTCATTAAAAAAATAAAGGGTATTCTGGCAGCAACCTTCAACTAGTATTTAGCCAGTAGGGTGCTCTGCATTTTTTCTCTCTTGAATTTTCATGCATATCCTCCTGAAATGTGTTCGAATAAAAAAAATAATAAATTTATTTTAAAAAATGATATTTAGTCTTTCCTTTAGGAAAAAAATGTTTTTTTTTTAAATTTTGCACAGAATCGTCAATATTATCTGAATCAAATTAAAAATCAACATATCCTCTCAAATCGCAGTAGAATATGAATAAAATATTATTTTAAAATATCACCCCATAAAAATTGGTTTTGCGAGTTTTTGGCGCTAATTATGATTGTTTCGCGATTTTTTAATGCGAATTGTTTCTAATACACAAAGTAATACTTTATACTAATAATGAAAAGTTTAAATTAACTAATTAAACAATCTATTAATGTTTTTAGCAATTTCCCCTTAGAATAAAGATAGGAAGTGGCGGTTTTTTCAGAATTTTTCATTTGTGTCAAAGTTTAATTACAGGGAGTTAAATAATTAACTAAACCTGAAAAAGTAAATTTTTCAAAAAATCATTTTTTTTAATAATATTGAAATTGAATAATGCTGGAAAGTTGAGATTTTTTCTTAAATTAACAACTATTTGTCTACTTTTAATTCAAGGTGAGTTAATAATTTATTAAATTTAGCAAAAATAATTATTTAACCAAATTATTATTATTTATAACTATCTTTTTTCTTATGAGTGCTAGACAGTTGAGGTTCCTTTTGAAGTTTTTAACTTTTCACCGAGTTTTTACTTATTAAGTAATAAATATTGCAAGTCAACGAAAATAGTTGTTCAAACTATTTTTAATTTCTTATGATTATTCAATTCTTCACAACTCAGTTAAATCAATGATTTGTCTACTTTTTACTTGGAATCAGTTAATAATTATTTTAATTTAGCAAAAGTAATTATCTAAACTAATTATTATTGTTTATAAACATCTTCTTTTTTATTTATAGATAGTTGTGGTTTCTTTTTTTTTTATCCACTTCTTACTTTCTAAAGTAATAAATAATCCAAGATAAGAAAGATGCTTATTTGAACAATTGATTTTTGTTTATTCTATATTTTTTTAGAATAATGCTAGAAGGTTTCCCTTTTCTGTAATCTTTAGTTTTGCTTTGACTTTTTAACTATCAATGAATAATTAATAAGTAAACTTAAAAAAGATTGTTAAAAAACAGCATTTTTTATACGTGAATTATTTCTGCTATTTTCCCAATGTTAAGAAAATTAATTCGAACTTCCAGCAAAATTTGTTTACAAAAAGAAAGAGATTGTTTAAAATAAGTGTCTCTCTATATTTGCATTATTATTTGTTTATAACTAAAAAGACAAAGCGAAGTTAAACATTTAAGAAAAAATCGAAACTTTCTCGCACCTCTAAGACAAAATAGTTATAAACAATTATAAATTGTTTAAGTAACTATTTTTAATAACTTGCATTGATTAAAAATTCACTTTATACCAAATAGACAAAATAAAAAAATGTAAGAAAAAAAACTGCAACTGTTTACCACTAATATAGATCAGGATATTTAGTAACAATCACAATTTGTTGAAAATAATATATTTACTTAATTTAAATAATTAATAAGTCACTCCAAGTGAAAAATAAATAGTTAAAAATTTCAGAGGAAACCGCGAACTTATACTATGAAGCAAAGAGAATATTATTAACAGTAATATTAAATTGTTCAAACTATTATTTTTCTGAACGTGAAAGAACTGTTACATCAGTCTAATTGAAAATTGGACAAAAAGTGAAAAATTTCAGAATAAAAGAGAAAATTATTTAAAATAATAATTTTTTTAAACCCTATAAAACAGAATTATGGTGGTAATATTTTAAAAGTAAGACTTTATTTTTATTCCATGGCTATCTGTAATTGATTTTTAACCAAATAGTTACATTTTTAACAGACAAACAAAACAACATTTTTTTCTGACAGAGATGAATGTTAAAAAAGAATTTTAAATTTACTCGAATTATTCCGAAATCTCTTTAAAAATCTTTCTAAACTATTCATTTTTTTTTAATCTTCCAGATTTTACTAAACTTTTATAAATCTTTAAAAACTTTTTCGCAATTTTCAAACATTATTTTAAATCCTTTGAATTTTTCCGGAAATTGTTTGAAATTCAAAGTAATTGAATAAATTGCCGTTGAATCTTTTAGATCCTTCTTTGCCAAATTTGTCAATCTTTTTAAATTTTGGAAATATTTTGATATTTTTTGTTAAAATTAGTTTTAAAATGAGAAATAATAAAAAAAAATTTTGGGATCGTCAAAAACAAATCTTGAATCCTTTTTGCAAAAGGTTTGAAAATCGTGAAAAGTAAACATTTTTTTAAAATGTTCGAAAATATTTTTAAATTACTTATATTTTTCTGCATTTTTTTTAAAAGTTCTAAGTTTCATTAATTTTCAAATAATTCATTTTTTCCCCAAATTCTTTGATAAAACATTTAAGATATAAAATTATAGCCTTCAATTCCGAAGATGATTTGTTTTTATTATGTCAATCTCTTTAAGATATTTAAAAATCTATTAAAATTTATTTTTAAAATTTATTTTTCCAAATAAAAATGTTTGAAATTTCGTTGCAAAATTTTGTAAAATTAAAAAAAAATGGTGTTCATGGAAAGTTTATAGACTATAGACTGTTAGCAAAAATTACGATTACCATTTTTTCTTTCATTCAATCACATCGAGAAAATTAGATCCCAAAAAATAAACGCTCCTTTAAAGAGAAGACAAAAATTTTATTTGTAAAATGAAATAGTAAGAAAAATTCAAAATTTTTTAAGAGATATTTAACTTTTAGAATTTTTAAAGAAATAAAAAATATTTAATAAATTTTCCGCAAAGCTTCCAATCTGTAAAATATTTTTAATCTACTTAGAACCTCTTAAATTTATAAAAAAAATTTCAGCTTACTCGAATTTCTTCTAAAATTTTGAAAAATTATTCGATATCTGGAGAAATTGTCATAAAATGTTCTCAATGTTCGTAGAAATTGTAAGAAAATTTGTTTATTTATTTGGAACCTTTAAAAATTCTTTTAAAGCTAATAAAGTTTTTATTTGAAATCAAGAAAATCTGTAATTTGAAAATCGTTTCTAGTTTAGAATTATTATTCCATCTTTTCAAAGCTTCTGAGTATTTCTTTAATTCACTCGAGTTTTAACCATTTTTTAATCTCACCAAATTAAAACAATTTGCTTTAAAATATTCTACTATTTTCGAAATTTATGGAAATGTTTTGCAAAATTATGAAATATTTTTCAATTTTCTCTTAGAATTAATTTTTCTAAATAAAAAATTATAAAAATTTGTCCCATAAGTCTAAATAAAATTCTTTGATCAATCCTTTCAAAAATTAACCTTCTGATATATTTAAATTATTCAAATTTTTCTTTAAATTTTTGTTTACAAAAAAATTTAGAAGTAAAATAAAATTATTAATTTGTAAATTAAGAAATACAAAATTAATTGTTTTGCAAATTAATAAATCCTTATTAACAGGTAAGCAGCCTGAAAACAGTCAACAAAAGCTATATTATATATTTTAATAATTTATTTTAATTAGTAAACTTTAAATTGATAATATAATTGTTGATAGTACATTTTCAATTTGGTTGAATTCAAACAAATATTACCTAAGAAAGATGGTAAGAAACAATATTTTTAATATGAACAGCTGATCAAATAAAAGACAGCTGGTGAAGATCTGATTGCTTCATATCAATTTTATGTCATTCATATTCTCTCAATAACAAGGCAATAAAAATTTAAATTAAATCTTCAGTAACTAGGAAATGGAAATCTCAGAGAGAAATGACATAATTATTTGATATTCACAGAGTTTCTGTGACAAATTCAGAATGATTGTATTTTAATAGCCTTGAAGGAAAGTCCACGACAGATAATTATGATTTCAGAAATAATAAAATAAAGCTTATAACCAACTGAACTATATTTTTAATTTAAAAAAATAAAAAAAGTTTCTATTAGGTATTTAAATTTGTTAAATTAAAAGACTTTTCTACCAAAAAAGAAGAATTTCCAATGTGATGAAGACTAAACTTTCATTTTGACCTCCCCCCCACACCCCTCGCAAACGTTAGGTAACATTTTTTTCATTATGTTTAAAAATATAATAGGCACTGCCTAAATAAAAAAATTGTTTTTTTTTAGAGACGAAGTATTGCAAAAAGTTAAAATTTTTTTCAATACCAAAAATAATACAAAATAATATAATTAATAATAATAATTGCATTTTGAGAATTGGGAACCCGAAAATATGAAAACATGTGTCAAAAAAAAGACAAAAAATTTGGAAGATCTTAAAGATTTTATTTTTATTTTGTAGGATTTAAAAAAATATTAGGAAACATTCGAGTCATTTTAAAAGATGCTTAGAACTTTTAGAAGTTTCGTAGAAATCAAGCAACTTTTGATAAATTTTTATAAATGTTTCCAAGTTTTTTTTTTTCATCTACTGAAAATGTTTTAAATTCCTAAAAATATTTTCAGCAAACCCACATTTTTCTTAATAATTTAAAGAATTGTTCAAAATTAAAAAAAGATTGTCTTATACTATTCTAAATTTTCCCAGAAATTTTAAGAAAATTTGTTTATTCTGTTTAAACCTTTCGAAATTCGTTTAAAGCTTCTAAAGTTTTTTTCTTAATCTTTAAATATCGAAATTTCTAAAAATCTTTTCAAATCTTTTAAAATTTTAAGAAATTCTTTGATATTTTTAAAAACCATTTTAAATTTTTTTTTAGAGCAGACGTTTCAAAATAAAAAATCATTTAAAATTTCACCCGAATATTAAAAACATATAAGAGAAAAATTTGCAGCCATTTTTCTAATCTAAAAATGATTGAAATTTTTCCAAATCTCTTTTAAATTCTGTATAATCAAAAATTTCCTTTAAAATATTTCAGATTCTTCTTTGTATTTTTCTAAATCTTTAAAATCTTTTAAAATAATCTCTTAAAACTGATTTTTGGAAATAAAAACTTATTTTAATTTTTCCTAGAAACTACATTTTTTCCATTTTCGTGAAACCTTACAAAATTCTTTGAAAATATTAAAAACTTTTGGTTATTTTTTAATGCTTTCGAAATTTCTGAATATCTCTTAAACTTACTCAAATTTTTTTGCAACATTATATAACATGTGCAAATTGCAAAATTTTCCTTAAAAATCTTTTACACTCTTCGTAAAAATTGTAGGAAATAATTTAAAAAGCTTTGTAATATTCTCAACAATATTCTTTAGAATTTATTTTTAAAAAACAATCATTTAAAATTTTTGGAATACAAAAACTTATTTAAAGAAATATGTAGTTAAATATTTTCCAGAATAGTTAAACTTCTAACAAATATTACATTTTTCGAAAAAAAATGAATGATCAACCAAGTAGTTGCAGTTGCAACTTTTAACTTTTCAGCTTTTAAGCAAAATGTATAAAGTTTTCACAATATAGTTGAATTTTGAACCAAATAGTCAAAATTTTAACATAAAAAGGCGAATTTTCTATCTATAATGTAGAATGTTTAAGAAAATAGTTAAATTTTGTATAAAATAATTAAGTTTTTAACAAAAAGTCGTTTTTTATTAATTGAATTATTAACTAAAATTACCAAGTAGTTGAATTTTCAATCAAGCAAGATTATTTCTTAACGACAAATATCATCGTTGTTATTTAACCAAAAAAAGATTTTAATTTTCAATAAAAAATAGTCGAATTCAACCAAAAAAATTAATTCTAAAAGAAAAATGAGCAGTTTAATTGAACAAGAAATTATAATTTTTCAAAGTGTAGTTGTATTTTCAACCAAAGACGATAAATAACATTAAAAAAAAAGGTTAAACTTTCTCCAAATTAGCTGAATTTTCAACAAAAAATTCATTTTTAGCCAAATTTTCGAACTGTCAACATAAGATTCAAATCTTCTTATAAATTGTTAAATTTTCAAGTAAGAAAGTCGAATTTTCTACAAAGAAGTTAAATTTTGAATTTAATATTTCCATTTTCCGTCGAAACAATAAAATTTTCAGCCCAGAAAGATAAATTTTCTACAAAATAGTGCAATTTTTAGCTCAGGAAAGTTTATTTTTAACAAAGAGATCATTTTTAATCAGAGTTCAAGTTTGAACTAAAATCGGTAAATTTATCACGAAAAATGGAATAGTTGAACTTTTATTACAATAAATTTATTTTAAAGAGAAAATGTTTTTTTTTCTTAAATAAAAATTATTTTCAACCAACACAAAAACGAATTTTCAGTTAACATATTTATTTTTAATTGAAAAAAGGTATTTTAAACAAATCATGTTGATGTTTACTCAAATAGTCGAATTTTTAAACGAAACGCTTTTTGGATTATAAATTACTGCAATTAAACAAAATTTCATATTTTAAAGTTTTTGTTTTGTAATGCCAAAACATTCTTTTTATGTTTCATGCCAAATTTGTGTTATTTATACAAATTTTATACTAAATTTATATAATTATTTAATAATTAATTCTATTTAGTAAAAATTTAAATAAATTATTATTGTTTGTGACTATTTTCTTCTTTAGTAATGCTAGATAGGTGTAATTTCTTCTGCAATTAAAAAATTTTTGCCCATTTTTTAATTTGTAAATTAATAAATAATGCAAGTTAAGAGAAGTAGTTATTTAAATAATGTATTAATGTTTATGGCTATCTTCTCTTAGATAAGTTCCAAAAACTTTCAATTTCTCCTAAACTCTTAAACTATTTGTCAATTTTTCACTTACTAAGGTAATAATTAATGCAAAGCTCAAGAGTTCAGAAAAAATCGCAACTTTTTTGCATTTATCTAAGGGAAAATAGTTATCAACAATAATACATTGTTTAAAAAAATATGTTTTGTAAAATGTAATTTAAGCTTTGTTTACAATTCTAACTTTTTTTCAAACTAGAATTTTTACTTTTAAAACCACCAATCTCCCATAAAAATTTGCAACATAACCTAAAATAGTTTAGGAATTGTTAATTGAAATCTATAACGATTGTCGGTTGAAAACGCAGACATCAACTAAAATTATTCAACAATTTTTAACCTTCTCTAAAAACCAACCACTTTTTATTTCAAACACTGATTCCGGTATAAAATGCAACATAACCAAAAATTGTACAAAAATGTGAACCTGCTCTAAAATCTGATATTTTCTTGAAATTTTAAATACCGATTTTCGATGCAACACACTAACATAACATAACAAAAATTATTTAAATTTGGAAATTGGTTTCTGATGTAAAATGGGAGGACATAATAAAATTGTTTGAGATGCTGAATTTTCTTTGAAAACTAATTTTTTCAAATGAAAAATACAAATTTTTGAAAATAGACACTCGCATAATCCAAAATTGGAAAAGATCTAAATATTGTTCAAATTAGAACTATTTTTCTTTTTAAGTACTGATTTTCGATGTAAACCGGCAATATAACCTGTTTAAAACATTCGTCAAACATCATGTTTCATCAAACATCATGTATCATCAAACATCATGTACCATCAACTATTAGATTCCATTAAATATAATGTTTCATCAAATATCATATCTGATCAAACATCGTGTTTCCTCAAATATCATATTTCATTAAACATCGTGTATCATCAGAAGTTATGTTTCATTAAGTATTACGTTTCATTATACACAATGTTCTACAAAGCATCACTTTCCACCGAACATATTGTTTCAGTGAACAACAGGTGTAAGCAGGCATCATAATTTATCATGCATCTTGTGTCATAAGACGTAATGTTTAGTCAAACATCATGTT
>NC_046664.1:15048833-15050403 GCF_010883055.1 Belonocnema kinseyi | reverse complement strand
CATCAAACATCGTGTATCATCAGAAGTTATGTTTCATTAATTATTATGTTTCATTATACACAATGTTCCACAAAGCATCACTTACCACCGAACATATTGTTTTAGTGAACAACAGGTGTAAGCAGGCATTATAATTTATCATGCATCTTGTGTCATAAGACGTAATGTTTAGTCAAACATCATGTTTCATCAAACATTATGTTCCATCAAATATCACATTTCATCAAATATAATGTTTAATCAAATATCATATTTTATCAAACATCGTGTTTCATCAAATATCATATTTCATCAAACATCGTGTATCATCAGAAATTAGCTTTCTTAAGTATCACGTTTTATTAAACAAAATTAGCCTTAAAGCATAATATACCATCAAACATATTGGTTCATTAAACAACAGGATTCAGCAAAAATGATAATTTATCAAGCATCGTGCTGTAGAAACCATAAGTATTCATCAAGCATCATGTTCCGATAAACTTAATGCTTCATCAAAGAAAATGCTTCATAAAACACAATGTTTTATCAAGCATTATGTTTCCTGAAACATCATGCTCTATTAAATATCATATTCTATCAAACAAACAAATAATTGTTGTCACTAATAAATTTTGACCAATTTACATCTGCATTTGACAGCGATATAAGTATCAAAATTGTATTTCAGTGTAAATGGCTTAAAACCAATGCAGCATCGATACAGTGTTTCCCTGAGGGTGAAATTCGATGTACGAGACTTATGTTAAACTGATGTGGCAGATGGCGAGATTTTACCGAGTTTGTATTTTTAGTATGGCGTTGATATAGATATATGTATAGGGATAGGTGGTGGGTATGCCATATATCCGAGCTGATGATGCCCATAACCGAAGGCGAACACGAGGTGGATATATTTCAAGAGAATGTCTGATTACAATGCTGCCAACGGAACATGCCACTTTTTTCTTCTGCAAATGATGGACGGGAATGCCACATACAATATTCAGTGCACTCTCTCGCCACTCGATTCCGCGAGTCAGCTTTACCCATCCCTTTTATAAAACCATATGCTCTACCAGCGGAACCACTACTTCCGTCAAGATTATGAACTGAAGAATCTGCCCGTAATAGCCTATTTGCATATTCTGATAATTTATTATTATATTTTGATTTACTATTCACTGCAGCCTATAATATGTATCAAGAAAATAATCAAGATTCATGTTACTCTTGTATAGAATCCAAGGTTTATTAAGAAACCATTAAGGCCATTTTGCAACAGGCTTTTTGCATTATGTTTCGATTGAAACATACACACACACGGGCGCATATATATATATATATATATGCACACACATATATTTCGATTCTGCTATATTGCATTGTGTGTTATATAGTCTACAGTTATACAGTTATAGAGTCCAATTATTTTTTATAACACTGCCTCTCTCAGTAGTGCCGTCAATCCCAATTCGAGCTCTGGTTATTCAAAAATTTGTATAATAATTTTTAAGAATCTCGCATTAATTCATAATATAAGCCAACAGTTTAAATAAATATCATAATTAAAAAAGAAATTATGAAAATA
>NC_046664.1:15036822-15048733 GCF_010883055.1 Belonocnema kinseyi | reverse complement strand
TTACGTATTTCATTATTCTTTTTTATTAAAAAAAATTTAATAAAAACAATAGTCTATTAATTATAATTAATAATACACCTACGCCTGCGCTTTTCACTACTCGAACGAAATTCGGATTCGACATTATCAATAATGCTGCGCAAAGATTAGCAATCGTCCATCAAATCCGTTACCACATTTTTGTACGTTTTCAGATGATGATTGTTTTTCGTAGAAAATTAATCTTTTTGTTTAAAAATTTATGTTTTTATTTGAAAACTAAACTTTTTGGTTCAGAATTCTTAAATTTGGTTAAAATTCGTCATTTTTTGTAGTAAATTAATCTTTATGTTTCAAAATTAATGTTATTATTTCAAAATTCAACTTTTTGGTTAAGAATTCTGGAATTCGATTAAAGATCCGTCTTTTTTGATATTAAATTAATATGTCTATTTAAAAATGATTTTTTAAATTAAAACTTCATTTAAATTTATTATTTTTATAGCAATATAATTTTTTTATTCAAAACATTTTTTTAGTTCAACATTCAACTTTTAAATTGAAAATTCTAAATTTTTTGAAAATTAATTATTTTTGGCAGTTTATCAATCTTTCTGTTTAAAAATTAATTTCATTTAGTTAAAAATTCAACCTTTTAAATAAGAATTGTTGAATTCTATTAAGGTTTTGTCATTTTCTGTAATAAATTATCCATTTTTTTTAATTCATCTTTTTTAGTTGAGAATTCACCTTTTTGGATGAGAATTCTCGAATTTTATTTAAAATTCTCCTTTCTTGGCAGTAATTTAATCTTTTTCTTCAACAATGTTTTTTTTATTTGAAAACGCAACTTTTTGGTTAAAAATTCGTCATTTTTGGCAGTAAATTCATTTTTATGTTTAAAAATTCTTTTTCAGTTGTGAATTCAACATTTTTGGTTTAGAATTCTTAAATTTTGTTAAAAATTCGTCATTTTTGTTGTAAATTAATCTTTATGTTCAAAAATTTATGTTATTACTTGAAAATTCAACTTTTTGGTTGAGAATTTTTAAATTTTATGAAAAATTTGTCATTTTTGTGAGTAAATTAATTTTTTTGTTTCAAAATTAATTTTTTTAAGTTGAAAATTAGGTTTAGAGTTAAACTTCTTTCTTAAAAAATCTTTCATTCAAATTCATCTTCTTTAGTTTAAAATTCAATTTTTTGGTTGGGAATTCTTAAATTTGTTTAAAAATTCCTTTTTTTCGGTAGAAAATTAATCTTTTGTTTAAAAATTGATTTTGTTGTTTCAAAGTTTAACAACTAAGTTTTATAGTTAAACTTACTTAATGAAAATAATTTTTTTGGTTAACGATTCAAAATTTTAGTTAAAAATTCATCTCTTTGGTTGGAAATTGAACTGTTTTGCTGAAAACTTCTTGTTTTAAATTGCAAAATTACTATAATAATTAAAAATTTACTAATGTAATTTGAGTTATAAATGATACTTTTTAATTAAAAATTCAATTTTTTGTTCAAATTAAACTATTTAGATAAAAATTCGTTTTTGTTAATGTAAATCAATCTAATCGTAATTTAAAAATTTAATAAACCCCGGATTAAATGTCATTTAAAACTCAATCAGGCACATTTAATCTTAGTTTCAAAATTATTTTTATTTTAATTGTTGATTTATTACCGAAGTTTATAGTTCACCGCACGGTCAGGCAGATTGAAAAATAATTTAAAATAAAACAATTAAGAAAATATTATTCCTAGATATTCTTGTAACGGAATTATGTTGATATTTTTATGTAAATTGGTTCAATACTATAAAGCCCCAGTAGAGTAAATTACAGAAAAATTAAATTTTTAAAATTTATACTGCCAAATTTTGAAAAATAATTGATATTTTTAAATTGTTTGAAAACAAACTCTTCTGCCAAAAGCTTATTGAAACTTTTAAATTAAACGGTAAATCCTATCGTCTAGAAATAAGGGATAACCCATAAACTATTCCCGTAATAAATTAACAATTAAAATAAAAAAGTGATTTTCAGAGCAGGTGTTGGAATGTACCTAATTGAGTTTTATGTAACAGTTATTTCAGGTATTATTGAATTATTTAACTAACAAAGGTAAATAAAAAAAATTGCATATTTAAACTTCATTTTCAAACATCATTCCAAATTATAGAAAAAACATAATGTTTCACCAAATTGTTGATTTTTTAACTTAATTATTGATATTTCAAGACAAAATTACAAATTTTCTATACAAAATAGTTAAATTATTAGATCGAAAATATGAATTTTTAACTAAAATTGTGAATCGCCAACAAAAAATTGCATTTATTTAAAAGTAGTTCAACTTTAAAACCTAGTTGTTAAATTTTCAACGAAAAAGATGAATTTTAAAATAAAAAGATCAATTTACTAACAAAAAAACCAATTTTCAATAAAATTCAAGAATTCTATACCAAAAAGTAACATTTTCAAAAAAGATTTTCTCTACATTTTTAAGTAATTAGTTTAACTTTAACACTTAGTTGTTACATTTTTAACTAAAAGATTGATTTTTGAACAGGCAGATCATTTTTCTACAGAAAATGTTTTCAAAACAAATTTCAAGAGATCTCAACCAAAAATTTGAAGTTCCATTTAAAAAACATGAATTTTTAATCAAAAAAATAATTTATTGATTAATGTACTACAAAAAAAAAAAAAAGAATTTTTAATAAAATTTAAGAATTCTCAAACAAAAAATGGAATTTGCTACTGAAAGTTACGAATTATAACAAAATTAATTTATCACAAAAAAACGAATTTTCAACATAATTTAAGATTCCTGATGCGGGAAAATGAATTTTCAACTAAAAAAGGAGAATTTTTAAACAAAGTGATTAATTCACTACCAAAAAAAGTGAATTTTTAATAAAATTCTAGAACTCTCAAACAAAAATTCCCTTGTTTCAACTAAAAAAGATTAATTTTTAAACAAAATGATTAATTTTCTACCTTAAAAGACAAAAAGTCTTAAACCAAAAATTGAATTTTAAACTAAACTAGATTAATTTTAAATATAAAAAAAACACGAACTTCTACGAAATATTTTTATTTTTTAAACGTTGAACTACGTAAAAGAGAACCCTTTTCGACGAAAAATGGAATATGTAAGTTTTGAATTACCAAAGTAATTTTGCAACTAAAAAAAGGAGTTTTTAACAAAACAATATTCAACACAAAAATTGAGTTTTTAACTAAAACGAGAACTTTTGGAACAAAAATATTTATTTGCTACTACAATGAAGAATTTTATTAAAAATTTAAGAATTCTCAACCAAAAAGTTGAATTTTAAACTAGAAATAAAATTTTTTAGCAGAAAGAATTATTTACTGCAAAAAATACGAATTTTTAATAAAATCCTAGAGTTCTCAAACCAAAGTTTGAAGTTTTAACTAAAAAAAATGATTTTATAAGCAGAAAGTTTAATTTACTGCTAAAAAGTACGAATTTTAAATATAATGAAGAATTCTGATCCAAAAAGTTGCACTTTTTATTTAAAAAAATGAATTATTATCAACAAAAAGATTAATTTACTACCAAAAAGACAAATTTTTAATAAAATTCAAGAATCCTTAACTAAAAAGTTGAATTTTTGAACAAAAATATTTATTTAATTAATTAATTTAATTAATTTCAACAAAATTCAAGGATATTTAACCCAAAAATTGAATTTTCAACTAAAAAGAGAACTTTTGTAACGAAAATATTTATTTACTACAACAATTAAGATTTCTTTAAAAAATTTAAGAATTCTCAACCAAAAAGTCGAATTTTATACTAGAAACCAAATTTTTGAGCAGAAAGAATTATTTACTACCAAAAAAGACGAATTTTTAATAAAATTCAAGAATTTTCAAATCAAACTTTGAAGTTTGAACTAAAAAAATAATTTTATAAACAGAAAGTTTATTGCATTACTAAAAATTACGAGTTAAAATATAATATTAAATATAAAATTCACGAATTCTTATCCAAAAAGTGGAATTTTTGATTAAAACAAATGAATGTTTGAACAAGAGGATAAATGTACTACAAAAATGACGAATTTTTAACAAAATTCAAGAGTTCTTAACCATAAAGTTGAATTTTCAACTGAAAAAGTAGTTTAATACAAAAAGAATGATTTACCATAAAAAATACGATTTTTCTAAAATTCGATATTTCTGAACTAAAAAGTTGAATTTTCAAAAAAAGAAAATTAATTTTGAAACAAAAAGATTAATTTACGACCAAACATTACATTTCTATGAAATTAAACAATTCTCATAAAAAAGTTGAATTTTCCATAAAAAAAGAAGAATTTTAAAGCAAAAAGATTAATTTACCACCAAAAATGATTTGCAACTAAAGACATAAATTTTTGAACAAAAAAATGAATTTTCTACAAAAAAGAATCCTCCGGAAAAGTAATAAAAATGTTGCCATATGTACTTTTAAAGAACTTTTTGTGAGAACCACCCCCCTCCCCCTAAAGTGAAAACGCAGTTTATTGACGATCCCTGATCTTCGTGCGGCATTGTTGAGAAAGTCAGATCCGAATTTCGGGCGAGTAGGGGAAAGTGTAGACATGGGGGTAAAGCCCGAGCTCGGATTAAGATTAATAGCACTATTGAGAGCGGAACTATTGAGAGCGGAACTATTGAGAGCGTTGACTTAATTCAAAATTCGTACAAAAATAGGAAAAACTGCATGAGTTAGAACGTTTTGATTGACCTATTTGTATTATTTTATTTTAAATTTCTCAATATGGATGAAAATATTTTTGCTAAATAATATGATGAAGAAGTAAGACCCTAATCAAAGGTGCCATATAAAAATGTAAATAAAAATAAATTGAAAACACCTGAGACCGAATTCACAGTCAGTTTGAAATTTATTCCTTTTTGATGTTTCAGTCCCTCTGCTATCGATATTAGAAGATGACAGAATTTTATTTACAACCCCCAGGTGAGTGGAGTGTATTGCCTTCGTATGCATCATCGAAGCGATGGATGGTTGTGCCACTTGCCGTATAGAAGTACGTAAAGGTATTACTGGTTTACTACATTGCCATAAAAGTATTTTGTGCCAGAATATATAGAAAGGAAATAAATTTACCACCTGGAAGTGAAGATGCTGTGCGCAGAGACAGGAAAGGTTCTCACCGGGGAATACGTGCAACTGCAAACCGAAATAAAAGTTAGGCGAGAGCAAGTCAAGTGGCTGGCCGGTACCGTTCTGGTACCCTGCGGATACCGTATGATGTTGCTGCTCCTACCTTTGCAGGCTCCAAGGCAAGTAGAAACCGAAAGGTGAAAATAAAAAGCCGAGGATACGTGAAAACGTAATGTAAGCTTCTGCGGACTTCCGGTCGAGCCTCGCACCTTCTACTTGTATTTTTAGACGAAAGAAGGAACTACCAATGGAAACGTCTGAACGTCCTCACCGGCATTAGCAAATACTCGGGAGCTTAGATTCGGATTTCCTGTATTTATACTTATTTCAAAAGGAACGTGAGTTTTATTCACAAAGTAGCAGGAAGAAATCTGAGAGTTTTCGAGAAATAAGCTTAACAGCTCAGAATGCTCACAGGATTTTTTTAGATATTAAATAGAGGAAAGAGAAATAACTAGCCTCTGTAATATAAATTAGTTCATTTATTGATTTTTTTAAATCTGCCGCTCATTTCTCCTTATATCTCTTCCCCTCCTCTGACTTTCACTGCTTTGCCTTAAGACCCCTATTGTCCCTCCTCTCCCCTTCGCTTACCGCAATAACTCACATTTGGTCTACCCCTCTCTCCACTTTCCCATATTATCCCTCCCTTCCCTTTACTTTTCTTACAGACCACTTTTTTATCTTCCTTTAATTATTTTTTCCCACTATTAAACTTCATTTTCTTTCTCTTCCCCTACTTATTCCTCTACTTTCCTTCCCCATACTTTTCAATGTATTCTCTACTCCCCTTTCCATTCCTATACTCCCCCCCATTCATACAATTTTCCCCTTCCTTCCATATCACTTTCCTTACGCTGATTCTCTTTCCACCCCTTGGCTCATACTTTCTCGCACTTAACCATCCCTCCATCTTCTAAATCACCCTTTCCCGCACCTCCCACCATCCCACCACATCTTCTCCTTCTTCTTCGTCGCTTTCTCTCACTTCTTCTCCTGAAAAAAAAGTATAAAGGACGAACGGACATTTGACCTGGGTACATCCGTTCCTAAATTACAAAACGGATTATAGACCCTCTCTAACCGCACACCCTGCCCTCTGTAAAAAGCCCTAGAAAAATAATGCCCCAATCTCCTCCTCTTGTCGTGCGTAATTTTAAGTTTCAAGAAAAGTTTTTGCTAGTTATTGATACACTCGAACTCCAAAGATACAAGCTCTAACGATACGAACCCTCCATAGATACGAGAGTACCGACTTCAGAGGAGTGAGACGGATTTTTCCCCTCCACTCTTACCCTATGTGTGAGTCAGGCACGCGCGGATGCGCGTTTCCTAGAATTCACCATGCGCGTGCGCATATTAGGCCTGTGTGCGTTCTCACGTATTACCCCCGAAATCTAAATGTCGCAGTAGTGTGAGCCTCTTTCACGGCTGTAACTTTGGAGTCATTGATTCCCGAACTTCTCTCATCTTTAGAGTTCGAATTGTATAATTTTTGTAGAACAAAAAAGTATCTCCGACATCGATTTAGATTTAAAGTTTAACCCCAAAAAGACGATTTTTCAACAAATAAAGATTTTTCACTGAAGAAAAAAGGAAATGTTTATATAAATTGTTATCTGATATTGTTCCAGCCAAAAGAAAAATCTTCTCGACAAAAATTTAATTTTCAACAACAACAAAATATGACTTCAGAAAAAAAATTTATTTCCACGAAACTAATGCATTTCTAACAAACAAAAATGAAATTTCAAACCCAGAAAATTATTTTTTATCATCAAAGGATAATTTTCAAATGAAAAATATCAATCTTAAAAAGTCTTCAATAAAAAAAAATTATTTTCAACGATGTAGTTTAACTTTTACCAAAAATAGAATTTTCACAAAAACAGATGAATTTTCAAATCAAAAGAATAAATTTTCAAAAAAAGAGTTAAATTTCTTCTGTGTATTCTGTGAGGTACCTTGCATTAAGTTAAAGCGATAAGAAGTTTGCCTATGCAATTATTAATGCTTAAAAAATTTTTAGTAATCAAAGTCACTTTTATCGTATTTTAATTAAAAATTTTGTGCGCAAACAAATAAAAAAAAATCCCGAAATGCAGGCTCTTTGAAACTAAATGAAATAATTTTTTTTTAAAGTGAAAAATTATACAAAAATAGAAGGAATAACGAAGAAGCTTTTAAACAATTATTATTATTGCTGTTAAAAATAAACGAAGAGAATAGATAGACACAGGCAATAATTATTTTTCTTTAGCATTTATTTCAAAAATACAAAATACAAGTAACTATAGTTTAAAAAATACATTTTTGTCTACAATGTAATTATTAAAATTATTTATAAACATTTCATTCCAATTATAGTTTAAAAATATATACAACCAATAAGGCTGTTTCCAATGCTAGAAAACGATTTTCCAATTAATTTATCATATAATACGTGAAATTCGTATTTCATCAACGTCGATAGAATTTTTTTTGGCACTTTGTTTACAATTTGTAATTTAATGTTGAAATGTGATTTTTTCCGAAGATTATGATTGGAGGAACTCTGTGACGTCAAAGTAGTCGGAATTTTCACCAATCACAGCTTAGATATCAGTGGTGCTCAAATAATTTTGTACGTGCATACATTTTTTGTCCTTTCACAAAAGTTGACTTTAAAAGAGGGAATTAACAAATATATTGTTGTTAAACAAGGTTTTTGTAAAAGATATTCTATAGAATCTCGCAAAAATATCTTCATGATAATACAGTATTTTAAACGAAACTTGGTAAGCACATTTCAAGATGGCGACATAACCTCACTTTTTCTCAAACTCTCAATTATGCACTAGAGCATAAACAAAAAAGTATCAAAATGAAGGAGTTCTCTCGCTGGAAAAACTTTTGCATAACTTTTCATAACACAACACTGCTAACATAACATAATTATTTCTGAAAATTTTGAGAATCCCTGTCAACTTTCGGGTTACATGATTTCCATTCAAATCACTCTTTTCACGGTTGAAATTTTGTACAATATTTTTCTCTTAAACAAACAGACGGAAAAAAGTTTAAAAAGAATTCTGAGTTTAGCCTAAAATTAACTATTTAAAAATCATTATATCTAAACGTGCTAAATAACCCTATTTTGAGTTTAGCATTGTTTAAATAATTTTATAATTCAGGTACGTGTTTCTCAGTTGAGCTCACAAAATATTAAAATTTGTTTTCTAGGTATATTTACTTAAATTAGTTTTCAGAATTTTTGAGTAAATTGTACAAAACCTTGTATCTAGTCTAGAAGTAAAGTATCAGTCAAAGAAGAATAAAAAAATTGCATTTTTCTACAGAAATAATTAAAAATTTTGCGTTTAATATTAATAATAATTAGTTCTTCACAAAGTTTCGGTGTAATTAAACATTGAAATTGTACACTTTTTAATAAATTCTGATTTAATAATAAAGAATAAATTTAAAAAAAAAACTTAATTTTAAACGGTAATGTTTCGTTTGTGTTTTTTCACAAAATAACACTCATTTTATATTTATTTTTATCAATAACTTGTAAAAAAATTATTGTCTTTCTACAAAAAATGAATTTTTTTTTGAGATGTTTATTATCAAAAATATAATATGAATATATAGTCTTATAGGGAAATGATTTTTTTTTGTACACAAATTATGAAATTGAGTATAAACTTAATATAATTCCGTAGCAAACCCGAAACGTTGGAAAGAATAACTTACTAAAAAAAATTTTGTAATTTTGTCTGTGTTTTTTTTTTATAAAAAAAAATGTGTAAAGAAGTGTATCAGAATGAAAGAAATGGGAATCCATCAAGAATTTCATTAATGCTAAATATTAGGACATTTGAATTATTTTAGTGAATTTTACTAGAAAATATTAAATAAATTGTGTTTCATTAATAAATTGTGAATGTTTAAAATAAATTATTGTAAAATAGTATTTTTTTGAGCTGGAAAAGGAAAAGTGGAGGTTGTTTACATCTGCCCGAAAACATTTGTACTTTGACAAAAAATAATTTAAAAATGATTAAATAACTGATTCTCTTCAAAGTTTCGGATTTTTCACGGAATTATCATTTATAATTAAAATTCTTTTATTTTTTTCATTTTTATTTATTATTATTATTATTATTCGTTGATTTATCTTGATTTTTGAAAAATTTGACTACTATTTATTATAATAATAATTATAAACTTTATCCACGTTTGTATACATTTCTTCACAAAAACATTTTCATTTTTCTGAAGATTTAATTTTTAAATAATACAAACATTTCTTATACATTTTCTTTTTTAAATAAAAATTGAGGACGTAACGATGTGGAAAATAGGTATTATGTTAAAATTAATAAGAATCGATTACAAATATTATTAGTTTTAAATATTAATAGATGTTAATTATTATAATGAATTTCACTAGTTGTTAAATAATTTCAAGATTTAACAGTTGCTTCATTAAAAAAAATTGGAATAGTAAAAATTACAAACTGCTTTAATAAACGTTAAAATAGTAAAATGTTAAATAAATTTTGTTTTATTAATAAATTATGAATGCTCAGAACATTTTTATTTTAATAAAAATGCTTATTTTACTATGTGGAAAATAAAAGGACAATTTCTGTCATTCCATAAGTAGTTTCCAGCTTTTAAAAATACCAATTACTACTATTTTTATAAACTATATACCTACTTTTTTAATTGACCTTCAAATATCATTTGTGCAAAGTTTCGAGGTTGCTTTTATAATTAGAAACTTTAAATACTTTAGTATACGTACTTTTAACAAAACTAGAATAGAGTCAGTTACGAAACGCGATTCTTACCGATTTTTAATTTTTCAAATTTATTTTGGTAAAAATATTAACCCATTTGGATTCTTTTCTTAACAATATTTTACTTTTAGACTAGAAAAAAATTGTCCGAATGTTTAAACAATTCACTCCAAAACTCAGAAATGTCATCAAAATAAACAATTACCTCCCACCACTGTCCCTGTACGGCTTCACCCGCATCAGTGGCTGACCAATTTAAAAAAGGCCCGAAGAGTGGAAGGCCTTAGTTTGTATGCAAGCGCGTCTGTAGCGACGTATACATGCTTGCAGCGCGCGTATCGTGATAAGGCAGGGGCAGCCAATAAACGTCGCTTAAAAAAATCACCCCACGACCAACGGTAGAGGTGGGGGACCCTGCAGACTTTAAATATTCTAATGTTTACATTTCTCGACAATCGGAAGTCAGAAGAGAGGAATTAGAGGAAAGAGGAAGTGAGGGGAAGTGTAGGGGTTGAGAAGTGGGTGAAGTAGATTAGCAAAAAATTGTGGAAGGAAGGAGAAGTATGGAAATGAATGAGGAGTCGGGGACAAAAAGTATGAGAAGGGGTAATTTGGTCGACTTATTTACAACTTAATGGGCTATAAAACTCTTTTTTTGTACGCAAGGCGCCTACTTTAACTCATTTTTTAAAAAATAATTTTTAGTAATTGTCTTCCTTCAATTCAAGAGATATATATTCTTCAGTAACTGGATCTTGAATTCGACAATTCGTATTCATTGGGTTTATCGTGAAAAAGACTTTGTGGTAACATTTCGGACATTCAGTGGAAAATTGTATTCCATACGCATAATCATCGATGAGGTACTCCCTTACGACATGTTTCGATTTCCTATCAGTCAGTAATAGCTTACATCTTTTGCAGACTGTTGGTCTTGGGATTATCATTTTTCCGTCAGTTGGAAGGCTCTTGGCGAATTTCGAGTAAAGGACGCTCTTCGGTTTGAGTTCCTGAAAACGATGTCTAAAATTAGAATTTTTTACTTTCTATCCCAGGCCTGTTTAACGAGAAGAAATTAACTCAAATTCCAGATGGTGTATTTCCACCACCACTTTGCTCTCCTCACTTGGTAGGCGATTGTCAATTCATCGAGAGCTACCTGCAGCCCCCCTACCATTGCGCTCATCTGCGCGCAATTCTCCTACTCCGCTCATCGGTGACGAGTTCTCCCCCTTCTCTGCTACAAGGAAGCGTGGTCGATATATACACCGACGCAATACTTTACTTTACTGCGCATGTTACAACTAGCGCGGGATTATTTGAAAAAAATGGGTATTTTCTCCTGTAAAATTAAATTTTTAATCAGATGGTAGAATTATCAGTAACGCAACATTTTCCAAGTACAAATAACCAATATTTCAAACAAAAAATTTATTAAAAATACCAATTTTAGAGTTCAAGAATCAATTTTGTAGTTTATATCAATTTTAAAACGAAAATTTGTTTTTTTTTGCGGTTTCTGTTAATGCAAGCGGATTAGTGTGAATTCCAAACACATTTTGATTGTTCTAATAATGCATTAAAAAATTTTAAAACTCTTTAAAAAGTGCAACATTTACACTGGAATCAAATTAAATTTTTTTATTTTTGAAAAATTTTGTCAAATGAGCTTTTTCTGAGTTCTATCCTGCAATATGAGTGATTATCATGGAAATAGGTTAAAAACCCGGGAACTAAATTTCAAATCTTCTTGGTGCCGACTTATAATGAATATAAGGATTAATTTATATTCAAACATTCTTAATAACTTGCTTTTAATTTTATTCAGTTTGAAATATAACGATTTTAGATTTAAATATTTGCTTTAAATATTGTCGTTACTTTAAAATATTCAATGCAATTTCAAGTCCTTTAACGGGTTTAAATAAATTTTCGAATAAATAAAT
>NC_046664.1:15023569-15036722 GCF_010883055.1 Belonocnema kinseyi | reverse complement strand
CATCGTGTATTATCAAATGAAGTAATAAATTACCTGAATAAATTACAATACCGTCAAATTAATTAGTTAGTTAATTAAAATTTGATCTATTTAAATGTATATTCATTTTTTAATATCAGGGTATCTTAGTCTAGTTTTTTATTTATGTACTTGTGAAAAATCATTTTATAGATAACTAAAATTCAACTAAAACTTAACCTCGGAAGAAAAAATGCCTTTTTTTATTAATTTTAAATAAACCCGCGCTCGACGTCACATGCGCAGTAAAAAGAATCAGTGCATCGGTGAATATTGGATATTTCATGTTGTGACGTCAGCCGGCTAGGTTTTTCAAGGGACAAACAATAATTTTTTTTAAAGCTATTAAATTAAATAATAAAATCGTTACCATTTTTTTTATCTATTTTATTAGGCAATTAAATAACCTTTGTAAAATAAAAAGTATAGATTAATAAAATAATAAAAAAACTTTAAACTTTCTAAATTTTGGCCAAAAATATTTTTTTTTGGTAATGACAAGCGTAACAGTAATTAGTCATTCTAAGATCTTCGCGAAAACTAACAGCTGAATGCTGGTAAAATTTAATATTTTTATGAGCATTCTGAGATTAGACATTTTTTCTATAAAAAATTATTTAGCTTTTTTATTAAATAATTGTTAGCATTTAAAAGTTTATAATTGCTCTTCATTATATGTAATTTTTATTTCTATATAATTTTTGTCAAAATTATAAATGATTGAAATATATAAATACCCAGTAATGAATTTTGTTCGAAATGCATGATTATATTATCAAAAAAAGCTTCGAACTCTTGAAGCTGAATTCTTATTTATTTTAATTAGTATAAACTGAGCTGCAAAATGAAATACCAGAAGTGAAACTCTTTTAAATTTAAAATTTTTTAAATTAAACCCATTTTTTTATTTAAACGCTCAATAAATTGAAGAATGAATCAAAACATTTATAGACTTTCAAAATTCAAACTTTTTAAGCAATTTTTAGTAATAAACATTCAAAATTGAGAGATTTAATTTATCAATGAAACACTTTTTTAAATGAGAAGTAAAATTATTTAATCTTAGGTCTTTAAAAATTAATAATTGTTCAATCTTTAATCATTTAAAATTTTTCCAGGAATCTAAAGAAAATGTTTGTATCGTCATAAACTTTAAACAGCTTACAATTTTTATTTCACAATGCTAAAAAGAAACTATATTTTGTTTAAGAAATTTTGGGATGTTCTAAAATTGAAAATTATTTTCGAAATTCGTTTAAAAATTCGAAGCAATTATTTAAAGGATTCTAATTTTTCTTACATTTTTATAAAATCCTGGAAAATTAAACAAAAAGTCACTTAAAATGTACCTAATTATTTGGTGACAATTGTGGATGTATTTTGAAATTAAATAAAATATTAATATTAATATCATGAATTCACTTGAAATAAAAAATTATTTTAAACGAAAAATTGTAATGTTTAAAGTTTAAGCTTAGCTCTATAATATTTTGTTTGATTTATAATTGAATAGTTTATATAAACAATCAAACTTTGCTAAATATGAACAAATTGTGCTTTTTCTCAATTACAAATAAAATGGTTTGCATACATATTATTTTGCACACACTCAATGAAACATATAAAATCTTCACGGTAGTACACGTTCTTTGACTCATTTTTATAAATTTCTTTGATAATACTCATTTATTTAATTATTTGTGAGCTCGCCCCTGCAACACAATAGAAATGTCAGCCGTCCTGATTGGAGCGCTGACTATCGGATTAGTGCGCCGGGCGGACGCAAAGAAATCAGAAAAGTGGGGGCGAAGCATGGGCTGATAATGTTCGCGCTTCCCGCAAGGAGCGCAGGAGGGGAACTCTCTGCGATGAATGCAGTAGTGGGGGAAGAGCTTGCAGGTAGCTCACGGCGAATTGATGACTCAGCTACTTTAAAGTGCTTGGGATACATTTTCAAGGTACAAGGACAAATTTTTAACAAGACAGTTAAATTAAAAAAAAAAAAAAAAAAATTCAACAAAATAGTTGAATTTTTAACTAAACAGCTGAATTTTCAACCAAGAAGATAGATTTTTAACAAAGAACATGAATTCCTAGCCAAATTGTTGAATTTGAAACAATTAAAAATTTTTAGTTTCAAGCAAGAAATAGAACATTTAAATTTTAAGTTAAAAATACTCATTTTCAACAGCAACAAAAACGAATTATCAACAAGTTGAATTCAATGAAAAAGGCGAATTTTAGAGAAAATAATTGAATCCTCAACCATAAAGATGAATTTTCAATAAACAGGAATAATTTTCCACTCAAATGCATACATTTTTAACCAATTTTTTAACAAGAAAGTTAATTTTCACTCAAGAAAATGAGTTTTCAAGGAAATAGTTAAATTTTGAACTAAAAAAGATACATTTATGACCAAAAGTTGAATCGCTAAATTTCCAGACGAAAAAGTAAAACAAAATTTATTTTCACCTTATAGAGGGAAATTTAAAGCCGCAGATAGAACACCTGCTTTTGAAGATAAATAAATAAATTCCTGATAAAAATAGAGCGAATTTTCTGCACAAAAGTCCAGTTATCAAATAAATAGTTTAACTTTGATTAAAAAGTTTAATTTTCTGCTATATGGTATACTTTTTTAACAAATTGTTAAATTTTAAAATCAAAACGATGAGCTTTTGATCAAAGCGCCAAATTTTTAGTCTGAAAATACGAGACTAATGAAAACAAACATGCAGTAAATTTATTAAATCTTTCGTGAAAGAGATGAATTTTTTTATTAAAATTATAAATATTTAAAAGAAAAAAATGATTTTTAACAAAAAAGTTCAAAATTTAACCAAAGTAGTTCCATTTGCTGTGTAAAAAAAACTAAATTTTAATAAAAAAGGTAAATTTTGTCAAAATATTAGAATTTTCAATTAAAATTATAAAACCTTTTAAAAAATCAGAATTGTTTACCAAGCAGTTCAACGTTTAAACGCCTAGTTCATCTTTAATTAAAAAACAAAAAATTTAGTAAATTTCTTTAAGGTTCAGTTAAGATGAATTTTTTATTAAAATTTATAAATTTTAAAAAGAAAAAAATTATTTATTAAGAAAAAATTTCAACATTCATCAGTATTTAAATAAAAAAAATTAAATTTTTTCAGAAGATTGGAACTTTCAATTAGACCAATTTTTAATCAAAAATATTAAATTTCCAATCAGAGAAGAATTTTCAAATTAAATTATAAACCTTTAAAAAGATAATTTAATTTTCAAGTAAATGTTTCAACGTTCCTGCAAATTATTTTAATATTCAACCAAAAATATGAATTTTCAACCTAACACAGTTTTTTTCTGCCAAATATAGTTAAATTTGAAAAAAAAATGGTTAGAAAACCTTTTTTTGGTTTTGTTAACATTGATAGAAATTAAAGAAAATAGAATAATTCAAAAAATTTCAAATTGCGGAAGCGATTATAATACCGATATTATACAATTACCGAAATATAAGGACACGAAATTTACATTTGTAAATAAACGAAGATAAATAAAACTGCAAAAATATAAATTTTTTTAAATTCAATTATTATAAAATTGTATAATTATCAAAAATTCAAAACTGGGATTTTCAAAATACTACAAATTTAAATTTATAAAGATAAAGTTATATCCCGTTCTACGATTTGGCAATTTAATTTTCGCAATGCGTAAAGATGGGTTTGTTACCAAAGCATCACTCATACGTTTCGGCAACGTAATGTAACGCTTGAAGCGGATGGACACGGAAATTGCCGAACCACATCTCTGTCAATGAAAAAAAACAATAAAATATAAATAATCTTTTTTCGTATTTTGAACACAAATATTAATTTTTTTACTTTTACTAATAATAAATAAATTTTTCTTACGCCTAAAATGAATCGTCCTGTCGTAGGGTCCTCCATTTTTTTTTAAATTTCTTCACCAAAATAACAAAAGTCAGGAACACTTATAGGAAACTATCAGTTCATAATTGAATGAAGTCACACATCTTTAAAATTAAAAATTACTATTTCTCCTCACAGACACCTTCAAACTTTATTGCCAAACAACTTAAGAAAAGGATAACTCTACGAGAAACGTACAGTGCCGTCGAAAAAAATTTGGGAACCTGATGCACACCAAATTTTAGGCTCGATTAACCATACCAGTATTTTTTTTAAACTGTCAAAAATATCTTTGAATAAAGTTCCACTTGAGTGTTAGTTTTTATTTTATTCAAATAATGAAATTTTATTCAATTGTAATCAAATGTAAGTGGCGATTGGATTTTAGGTTCAATCTCGAAGAGGGCGCTGCTGTACTGTATAGTGAAAGTTTTGTTATATTTTTTCTCAAAATATTCCAACTTTCGGCAGGAATCATGTCCGACCCGAAAAACTTCTGAGGAGAAATTTTAAGTGCAACCAGTTTTGTTTTTATAATTTTCATCCGCCATATTGGTCTGCCTATATGGCAGAAAAAATAAGTTGGAGCTAAGTTCAAGGTGGCTGTTTTAATCGAAGAAAAAAATTCTCGGTTTTTTCCGGGTTTCTCCCGGTTCGCAAATATTTTTCACGGTCAATAAAATAAAAAAATTTGAACCTTAAAGCTACAAATTTTTCCATTTGAAGTAATAAAAATAAAATACAAATTAAAGTACTACATGTAGAACTCTTTAATTTAAAATTATTTAAAATTGAAGTTTGAAAGTTTTTGAATTTAAAAATTTGATATTCAAATGCTCAATAATTTACACGCATAAAATGGAACGTAGGTACTAAACATTTTTAAATAAATTATTTTGAATTAAATGTAGACAAAAAGAAAAATCTAGCATTTTTAAGTTCGATAAATTCTCTTATTTTAAACAAGTTTAAGCTAGAAAGATTATAAATTAAAAAATTATTATTTTTTTGTATTAAGCACTTTTTAAATTAGAAGTTAAATCATTTCCATTTGAAGTAGTTTAAAGTTTCTTGAAAAGCTACAAAATTTTATTTAAAAATTTTGAGAAATCTATAAGTTGTTTTATACTTTTACAAATTTTAAATTATGTTTAAAATTTTTTAAGAACTTCTAAATATCTTTTAAAATGACTTGAATTTTCCAATAATTTTTTTAAAATTCTGCAAATTTTAAAAGATGTCTTAAAATATTTTAGATTCTCATTTGACAATTTTAGAAATCTTTAAAAATGTTTTTGAATATTCTTTTAGAATAATTATTCAAAATGAAAAATCATTTTCAATTTTCCTAGCAATTTTAAGAAAATATTCTTTTTTTATTTTAAAGCCTTTTAGAATTTTTAAAAATCTTCTAAATTTGTACCGAAATTTCTGCAAAAATAGCCTATTCTATTTCGAAAAATTCAGTTTCAAATTGTTTACTTTTAAATATGTGGGTTCAGTTTACTTGTCTTAAATAAACAATAAAATATTGGTGAATATTCAAAAATTGTTCTTTTTTTTTAATGAAAAAATTCCATATTGAATGGATAAGAAATTAAATTAGACTTAAAGAATATCTGAAGTTTAATAACAGCCTTAAATTTCAAACATATTATTATTAAGCTATTTAAATATTAAAATTATTTTATAGAGTTTCAATCGGGTGGTAAAATTTTCCAATGACTAAGACATTCGAATTAAAATAGTTAAACTTTTAACGTTAAAATCTGGAAGTTCTTAAATTTTGAACGGATTTAGAATCGTCTTGTCAAAAAATTCTAGTTTACTTTTCAATAGTTAAAGTAAATATCTATTTCAAGAATAATTTATTTATTTATATTTACATTTTATAAAATAAAAATTATGTGTACCCAAAATTTTCAATTTGAAACGCTTTTAAATTTAAATTATTTAAGACTTTAAGACTGTTTTTTTGAAATTCTTCAAATTAAAAATGGACGCTTAAGAATAAAAACCTAAAATAAAAAATTTGGGAACAAAAAGATTTAAAAATTACTCATTGTAAACTGAACGATATAATTGAGAAATATAACAATTCAAATAGTTATTTTAAAACACTGTTAAAACCGAACTTGGATAGATTTTTCTTCTAAGAATTTGTAAAATTCCGGGTCAAAAAATTAATTCAATGTCATTTCACTCCATTTTATTTTTTTAATCTTGATTTAAGATTTGAAACCCAAAACCCGGAAAACCCACTTGTAGCAAATTTAAGTTGAAATCGGTTTTTATTTACAATTTTGAGCCGCCATATTGGATCTGCCATTTGGATTTTTGAAATTTTGACTTTTGTTTTGATAATACAATTTTGTTTTTTATTTTAAATTGAGAAAATTTAAGTTAAACCAGTTTTTCATTTAGAAGTTAGATACGCCATATAGGATATTTTATTCTTAATATGTACATTTTCTATATTTACTTAGAATCAGCGATAAAAAAAAAACAATTTTGAGGCTATCGGTTTTATTCGACTATTTCGGTCCACTATCCTCGACTACCCTCCATTTTGAATTTGGAAATTTTTACTTTTAATTTAAAATCAGTTACCAGAAAAACCTTCGAATATTAATTTCTAGTCAATTCGATATTTTTTACGATTCTGGTTTGCCATATTGAATCTTCAATTTTTAATTAAAATTAGTTTATTTAAACTTTTAAAGCAGCGACTCGTCAAAATCAGCTGCAGTAACTTAAATTTAAGTCAGATTTCTGTTGACAAGTTCGATCCGTCATATTTTATTTTATTTTTTTAATTAAAAATGTTGGTTTGTAATCAGTAATTTTAAAAATTCCCGCATAGAAATTTCTAGATAATTCGATTTTTTTTCAAATGAAATTTATCCGCTATATTGAATCCATTATTTTGAATTTTCGATTTTGTATTTGAAATAAGCAACCCGAAAAATCTTCTTGCAGAACATTTTTTACCTGCCAGCTGAAGACACCAGCATACACAATTTTAGTAAATCCGAATTTTTATAGAATTCAGGTCTGCTATATTGGACTCAATATTTCACATTTAAATTTTTTGACTTTTCATTTAAAATCAGCGGCAGAAAAAAACATTAAATATAAATTGTTAGTGAATTCAGTTTTACTTAAGAATTTTAATACGCCATATTGGATCCGCAATTTTGAAATAAAAAATCATGATTTTTCATTTAAAATCGGAGAACCGAAAAGCTCCTAAGTGTAAACTTTAAGTTAAATCGATTTTGTTTTTAAAATTTCGATCCACTTCCAGATTTTTCACTGAGATAAAACATTATCACTCGGACTTCCAAAATATAGCTTTTCAGTATGCAAATTACAAGATAGAACTTTCTTATCTGGGAATGTCGATATTATAAACTAGGTGGAAAAAATATAAAAGAGTAATTATAGAAAATTAGAAGAAAATGATTATTACTATTCGAATATTCTTTGAAACCAAGTAAATTTCAGTATTTAGCAAGCGAGAAACGGAGGTTGGTTTGTAGGGTAAGGAGAAGTGTGGTAAGTTGAAGAGGTCGGCAACTAGATTTACGATGTCCAGTAAACTCTCCCTATCCCTCACCGCGGCAGACGTACGACCCCTAAGCGAAGACTAACTGGCGTGGTCGGCCAATAAAACAGCATATCAAGCCAGCTACCGTCGCCATTAACCCAAAAGGCTCTTGCCCCAGCTTTTCGTAGAGAAGCTCTTTTCTGCTTTCCTTCAACAGAATCTTTTTTTTTTAATTTTGTTGTATCAATGATGAATTTTATACTTATTGTTTCTCTTTAAAAACCCTCATTAAATTTAAAATTACTGAGATCAATACGATTAAATCAAGCACTTTAATCAAATTTAAAACCTAAACACCTTTTTCTGCTTTTTCAATTTTTGTTTGTGGTTTCATTTACAGTTTTCAATTCTTTACAATATGCACATTACCGCCAAGAAAACTTAGGGTTCTCAAATTGATTTGTGCAGATATAAGGTTTTATCTCGGTAGGTTAATGTTGAAAAGACCTATTTCGGAAGTCCGAACTACAAGGTAGTATCTCAGGAGCAAAGTTTTGATACTTGAAAATCTTTAAGTAAATTTTATGTCGCATTTTCGAAATCCCTTTTACGATATTTTTATACTGTTACAAAACCATACAAATATGAGTATTTTTTAAATGGTTTTGGATAGTGTGTTTTAATTTGAGCCCCCCCCCCCCCTAGATGAAGTTTTAATTGAGAAATTAAATTCCTCGAAATTCAAAATTGTTAAGCATTTGCGAAAAACTGGAAAGCAGTAAATAAAATGAACAATTAAAATTTGCCTTAAAAAAAGCTTTTATTAAACTCTATCACAGATGAACAAAATTATTATCTCTCGAAAGGAGGTTTAGCTTGCAACCGCAAGCATGAATTATCACCAAAATTCACAGTCTTTTTACATAAAAATAATATCTTTTTTGATTTTTACTATGATACAAAATTAATTTTCGGTTACGTTGTCTTACTGATACATTTTAATCAAAAAATTTGGTTTTCATGCTGCAAGGAAACGACCCCCCCCCCTCCTTAATTTCACTCCAAATACGAAAAAAGAAAATAATAATTTTTTTGTGTGTTCAAAAATAATTTTGTAGGATTTGAGCAAATGTTACCGAAATGTATAGAGTCCTGAGAACTATCCTTAAGACCAAAAATGTCAATTTTGCATTAAGTCCAACTTCTGAGAATTGCATTCTCGTCTTTTTTTACTTTAAGATAATTACAACGTCTTATTGGAATAACTTTAATATTTGTTGATTCATTTTTCATTATTTAAACAAATTGCATTTGTTTAAGTAATTTTTTTCTCGAAAAATTCCTTTTTTCCCCTAAAAATGATTACTATTGGTCTAGTGGAATATTGATTAACATTGCCTCATTAATTTCTAATTATTTAAATAAATTAAATTAATTATTATTTATTTCAAACTAATATACAAGGTTTACATCAATTGATTTTATATCTACATCTTACCTTCATTATTTAGCAACCCTTATTTGTTTCCACAAAAAATTTATTGTTTAAAGAAATAAAAAGTTGTTTAAAATAAATAAATAATATATTGTTTATTTAATTCCGAAATTTTTTCAAAGTGAATATATGTTATTAACGATAATAAACTCCCAGTTCGACGAATTTTCAGAAAAAAAAACCGTTTTCGAACATTAAAAAAAATTTGTGAACATAATTAAAAATTACTAAACTAATATTGATGAATATTTTACAATACCGACAATACTAATTGTTATTAAAAAAAGTTTCAACAAAGAATATTCAAAGAAATATAATTTTTTTAAATATTAAAAAAAAATTTTTCACCAAACATTTGTAGTATTAGACCGCTGGAACATAAAGTCAGATTAATTCATTAATTTTCAATTATTTAAATACAATGAAGGTGTTTATTTTTTGTTTAATTTCTTTCTTTCATTATTAATTATTAGGATTTCTATAGTGGAATATTGATCAAAATTGTTTGATTAATTTTTAACTACTTAAACAATGATGCAAGGTGGGTTGTGGGGATGGTGTTAAGTCCAACCTTGATCTACTGTGTTGTTGGGAGGTGTTGATGTTTTCCAAGGAAAGATGACGGGGCTCTAACCGGGCGCTGGCTTGGCAAACTGTTTTGGACCGGTGGAAACAGAGGCCCGAGTGAAATGATGCTGCGAAGTTGTCTGTCTGGTGCCTGGTGAGGGTGGGCCGACTGCTGGGGCGCTGACGAGGCGGACTAGTTTGGGCTGGTGGAAACCGAGGCCCGCTGGTGCAGTGTCGCTGGACGGTGGCGACGACGAGATGCTGCTTGGTAATCTGATCTGCTCTCGCTGGACTGGTTAGGGGGCCGGTGGAGACCGAGGCCCAGGTGTGCAGGATCGCGGCGGCTGTTGGATGCTGCTTGATGATCGGGGCGCCACCCTGGCGCTGGGATGCTGTATCTGGTGAGGGGGGGGGGCGGTGGAAACCGAGGCCCGTCGACGAAGGCCGCTGGATGGGGCTGGGTGGTCGAGACGCCGCCCTGGCGCGGATGCGGTTTTGTCACGGCTGGTGGGACCCGACGCCCGCTGGATACTGTCACTCGTCTCAGTGGTCTGCGTTGAAGGAATCGCGGAAGGCTGCAAGGCGACGGCGAATGCGCGTCTGTTTGCAGGGACGGGAGCGGCGTTTTTGATTAGGACCAGACATAGATGAAGGATGAGGATTCTTCAGAAAGAGAGAGATTCGCAGGGAGTATCGGGGCTGTTCGCAAGCTGACGGATCCCGTTGAGAAGAGAGAAGAGTTCGAGGGTTGCGGGGCTGTTTTTTCAAGCTGACCGACCTCTTCAAAAGAAAAGTTCGAGGGTTGCGGGGCTGTTTTCAAGCTGACCGACCTCTAGTGGAGAAACAGATTCGAGGGTAACGGGGCTATTTGCAAGCTGACCGACCTCTAGTATAGATGCGAGGGTAGCGGGGCTGTATTTCAAGTGGACCGACCTCTAAGAGAGAGAGAGAGTATCGGGGCTGCTCACGAGCTAACCGATGCCGTTGAGAAAGAAGAGTTCGAGGGTTGCGGAGCTGTTTTTCAAGCTGACCGACCTCTTAAGAAGAAAAGTTCGAGGGTTGCGGGGTTGTTTTCAAGCTGACCGACCACTAGTGAAGAAACAGATTCGAGGGTAGCGGGGCTATTTGCAAGCTCACCGACCCCTAGTATAGATGCGAGGGTAGCGGGGCTGTATTTCAAGCGGACCGACCTCTAGTTTAGTTGCGAGGGTAGCGGGGCTGTATTGCAAGCGGACCGACCTCTAAGAGAGAGAGAGAGAGAGAGAGAGAGAGAGACTCCGTGGTAGAAGGGATGGTTAGGAATAGGATAGGTGCGAGAGAGAGAGAGAAATAGCTCGGCGGGGCTACGAGAGCAGACCGCCACTAAAGAGGAGAGAGGAGAGGAAGTTTAAGAAAAACTGTGAATTGATTTGAAATTTATTTTTACTCAAGGCTCGAAAATAATTTGATACAATGTATCGAGACTTTCTCTAAGGGTATTTAGTGCTGAATGATCGTCAGAGCGGAGTGCTCGGAGCGAGAGTGCGTTTTCGTGTCGATGCACCCGTCTTTTAAGCCGCGGGTCCGAGAGGCTGCCGGCCGTCGATTGGCGCGGAGCTCTCGGCGAATCTCGAGAGAGGTGGTGGGGCGTTTTGGACGCCTCGGCATCCCCCTTCTTTCTAGTCTGGCCGCGCGCAGGTGGCAACTCTGAAAATGCACGGTGGCGTTCCGTAAAAGTTTCGTAAGTAACGAAAAAATGTATGGAAAATAAAACGACGCAAATTAAAAGTAAAAAATACAAATAAAACGACGAGAGTTAAAAGAGACATAAAATAAAAGTTAAAATAAAATGACGAAAAGTTAAATCAAAACGAGATGAGATTAAACAAAAACACGACTAAGTTAAAAGAAACTCAAAGTAGAGAAATGATATAAGAATTAAAAAGAAATACCTAAATTAGAAATGAGAGAATACAGCGAAATGTTAAGAACTTACATTAAAAATGAAGGAGAATGACATTAAAAATAAGAATACGGAAAATTAGAAAATAAAAATAAAAACGGCGACAAAGCGAAAGAAACATAAACGGGATTACAATAAAATTTACATTATAGCGCGCGCGATGATTATTATTACCGAGATTAATTTCCTGTGCTCGGCCTTCCCCCGGAATGTAAATAAAAGCGAAATAGGAAAAAATATTTGTTATAATTTTATAATTTCGGGAGGGTATCGTTTTGGTCAACGTAAGGTTGGCAGTCGCTGTCAGCTTTCCTCGCTAGGATAGAGGAATGAGAAAGAGAGAGAAGGTACTTGATGAGTCACGGTCATGCTGGTCAGGCTAGCCGTGGGACGGGGAATCCTTCCCGTGCCGCTGTCGACCAGATGGCCTTTTACGGCTTCTCTCGCTCTTTCTCCCATTGAGTCTAAGACTCACAAGGTTAGGCGAGGTCGTCAATAGGCTAGTAGAAAGCAATTAAGCCGGAAAATTGTCCCAGCTCGGGTTTACGTGAGTAAACACGAGCGGGGATTTATTCTGGCAAATTGCTTGCCGATGGCTCTCAACTCTATGGGACCGAAGTGGACTATATCAACAAATTCTATTTGTTTAAAGAAAGTCTTATATTTTTTCTGCAAAAATTATGAATTTTGGTCTAGAGGAATATTTAACAACATTGTTTGACTAATTTTCAATTATGGACACAAATTCCATTTGTCTGAAAAATTATTATTTTTTTCTCTCTGAAAATTCTTCGAACTGGCGTTTTACTGTTATTAACATAAAGGGGGAGGGTCGGTAAGGCCGGTTTTTGGCCTAATTTATTTTGGGACCAAAAAATTTGAAAAAATCATGGTAGTATCTTATAAGTATCCCGAGTCGATTGCGCGCTAAGCGGACTACCCTCCACGCCCCAGCCACCCCCAACCCCCCTACAAATATAGGAAACACCACTACACACCAACTGTATTTTCGAGAGATTTGACACTCTTAAACATGTATTCTGAGGTTAGCTCGGGTTTACTATGGTTTTCGGGTTCGCCGAATACAAATCTGGTGTCCTTTGACTTTTATCGCGTCAGGTTCAAGGTCTTTGGAAGGTCAAATCGAGAGAAGACGGTAAAAAAATCCAAGAAAATACGTTATAGGTTTTTGGAGTCGCTAATTACGAATCTGGCATCCGTTGAACTCTATCGCTTCAGGTTCAAGGTCATTTGAAGATCATTTGAAGGTCAAATCGAGAAAAAACGGTAAAATTTTTTTTTAAAAATATGTTATAGGTTTTTGGGGTCGCTGATTATGAACCTGGTGTCCGTTGACCTTTATCGCGTCAGGTTCAAGGTCATTTGAAAGTCAAATCGATAAAAAACGCTGAAAAAATAAAAAAATGTCATTCCCATGACCTTGAACCTGACGCGATAAAGGTCAGCGGATACCAGGTTCGTAATCAGTGACCCCAAAAACCTATAACATATTAAAAAAAAATTTTTTTACCGTTTTTTCTCGATTTTACCTTCAAATGACATTCAAATGACCTTGAACCTGAAGCGATAGAGTTCAACGGATGCCAGATTCGTAATTAGCGACTCCAAAAACCTATAACGTATTTTTTGGATTTTTTTACCGT
>NC_046664.1:14988551-15023469 GCF_010883055.1 Belonocnema kinseyi | reverse complement strand
CTCGGGATACTTATAAGATACTACCATGATTTTTTCAGATTTTTTGGTCCAAAAATAAATTAGGCCAAAAACCGGCCTTACCGACCCTCCCCCTTTATTTCCAAATATTTTCCAATTTTTCAAAAAAAAATATTATTAATTTTTTACTAGCAATCAACATTTATAATAATTCATTCTATATTTACATCTTACCTTTATTAATTAGAAACCCTTATGCGTTTCCACAAAAAATGTATTGTTTAAATAAATTAAAGGTTTTTCGAAATAAATTATAATTCATTGTTTATACAATTGCGAAATATTTTTAAATAAATGTATGTTATTAACGATAATAAACTGCCAGCTTGACAATTTTTTTTAGGAAGAAAACCTTTTTTAAACATATTAATGAAAGTTCGTTTGCATTATTAAAAATTAATTAACGTCTAAATGGCTGTTTATTATCATTAACTCACATAAATTTATTCTCAAATATTTTCCAATTGTTAAAACAATAAATTTTTATTTATTTTTAACGAATAATCAGGTTTTACCCCAATCAATTTTATATTAACATCTTACCTTTATTATTCAACCAGCCTTTATTTTTTCCACAAACATTATTGTTTAAACACATTGAAGCTGATTGAAAGTGAATAATAATTTATTGTTTATACAATTGAAAAATAATTGAAAATAAGTTTATGTTATTAAAGATAATAAACTGCCAATTCGACGCATTTTTACGAAAAAAAAAGTTTTAAATAAATGGGATTTGCTTGCATAATTAGAAATTACTTAACCAATATTGATCAACATTCCACTAGACCAACAGTTTTAATTTTTCTTAAAAAACAACAAATTTCCGAAAAAGAGTTATTTAAACCATTTTAATTTGTTTAATCAATTACAAATCAATTAACCAATATTGATAAACATTACACTACATAAATAGTATTAATTCTTATTAAAAAAAGAATGTTTTAGGAATAAATCATTCAACAAATTGCATTTGTTCAAATAATTGAAAAGTGAAACCAGGACCTGTTAAAATAACAAAACAAACAAAAATTAGAGTTTATTTTTCTGAATTTTAAATTAAATGGTGGGGGGGGGGGGGGCTCTCGTTTGAAAAAAGTGTTTTTTTGAACCACCGTAGTGTTGATAGATTTATAAAAAAAAGGTTCTTATATGTTGATGAATGAATTGCTTAAACAAATCTATAAATTTTACATTATGTTTCTAGGTTTTAATAATTATTCTTATTTTTTTGCATTACAAAAATTTATTGTTATTTAGAAAAACGTATAAAGAACATAAAAATGTTGTTATTCATTTATATGATTGATATAAATCATTATATGTTAGCACAATCAACACCCAAGTCGGCATAATTTTGGTCGCTTTTGAGGTTTTTTCGACCCCAAGCTGCAATTTAATGCTAAGGTACAAGTTATAAATACAATTTTATTAAATACCAGGATAAATAATTTTTAAATTTACTGTATCTCCAAATTGTGTTTCTGCGTCATGGCGATTTTTTCATAATACATTGTGGTCACAGAAAAGTTTTCAACCAACCGAAATAATTCGTCCCCTATGTATACAAACGTTAAGAAATTTTTTCGAAAACAGGGTGAAAAACATTACAATCTCGGAAAAATGTAGAAGCTCTGCAAACAAGGGATTGTTAAAAATTTTTCTCAAGCGCAGATAACCAAGCTGCATATCTATAGATTAAAAATTATTGATACTTTTTTAGGATTCCAATGCGCTACTTTTACTTATTGTATCGATTTCGAATTCCAACATGTTTTATTTTGTTTTCCGGCTTGTGCGTGTTAAACAGTGTTTTCAAAGGTAAAAGCAAAAGGAAAAAAAGTGAATAAATAAAAAATAAATAAAAAAAAAAATGAAATAAGAAAAGTATACCTTTCTTATCAAAGAAATATTTTTGTAAAGTTTTACATCAAAATACTATGATAAACAAATTAAGGGATTTATCTTGAATGTTATAAAAAGAAATCGTATGATATGTGAATTCGAGAATACAAATTTACACCAAGGCTAATCGTAAGGTGGATCATTCTTATCTTATCTTTCTTCGTCTTCTTTATCTTTAGACAATTCTTGCTAGCGTACAGAATTATCAAAGTTATAAAATTAATAAAAACATTCAAGTGGATTTAAAGCTACTAAAATTGACTAAAATTAATGAAAGAAAAATTTATTTAAAGAAAATACTTTAATATACGCTAGGGATAAACAAATGGCTCTACATTTTATTTAACAAAATGAACCATTATCACAGTCACTTAAGCAAGGCTTTTCTTAGTACGGAAAAAATTTAATATTAAAATTTTTAAAATAAAATCAATCAGCGGATCCAATAGTGTAACGCTCATTCTCTATATTTTGTTCTAAACTGCCATGTTTGTGACTAAAATCAGTGAACAAACGTCGAGAACCAATTAAAATATTCCCCAATTTACATTAATGTGTTTCCAGTGAAAATAAAGATGTGTGTCTTATCATGGGAATTAATGTATTAATTTAATATATCAATAGATCGAAACGCGAATGAAAAAAGTGCAATTGACAGTACACAAATGATTTATTTTTTAGAAATCTTACACATCATTCACATAAGCTTCAAACTTGATTATAAAAACATTGAAAGAGAAAATTTATGCTTTGTGTTTTTAATTGACAATAAATTATGAATTAGCGATTTTTAATCTTCTTTTTTGTGTTCATGATCACCCTTATGTTCTTCTTTATGATGATCTTTATGCTCATCTTTATGATGATCTTTATGTTCACCGTTATGCTCATCTTTATGTTCATCCTTGTGTTCATGTTCAGGTTTATGTTCAGGTTTATGTTCAGGTTTATGTTCAGGTTTATGTTCAGGTTTATGTTCAGGTTTATGATGATATATATGATGCTCACTATGCACATATATATGTGAAGGATGCGATCCAGGATGTCCATCATGTTCATGTTTATGTTCGGAATGTGAAGGATGTGAACCATGTGGTCCTGGATGTTCACCATGTGATCCTGAATGTTCACCATGTGATCCTGGATGTTCACCATGTTCATTTTTATGTTCGGGATGTGAATCATGTCCATGTTCATGTCCATGTTCACGTCCAGGATGAGGTGCTTGATCACCAATTCCAGAATATGAACTATATCCAGGAGATCCAGAGCTTCCAAATCCAGAACTTCCACCATGTCCAAATTGGTTGCCTCCACCACTTCCAAAGCCGGAACTTGGACCTTGACCAAAGCCGGAACTTGGACCATGACCATATCCGGAGCTTGGACCATGACCATATTCGGAACTGGGACCATGACCATATCCCGAACTTGGACCATGATCATAATCATCATGACCATATCCACCATTTCCAAATTGTTGATTCCATTTCTTTTTATTTCTGCGATTCATGTACCATGCTCCTCCTCCTGCTCCTACTCCTGCTCCTACTAGTCCTGCTATTAATGCTTTATCGTTGTCTGAGCTTTCAGTTTTCTCTGGTGCACTTCCTGTTCCCGTTCCCGTTCCCGATCCCGATCCCGATCCCGTTCCAGGGTCTGGTGCTGGTGCTGGTGCTGTACCTCCAACACCTCCTGTTGTAGGATCTGTAGCATAACCTCCCGAACCACCTCCTGCACCACCTCCTCCTCCACTAGTATCTGTATAACCTCCTTGAGTACCTCCTGCATAACCTCCTCCAGCACCTCCTCCAGCACCTCCTCCATAACCTCCTTGTGTACCTCCTGCATAATTTCCTCCACCACCTCCTGTTGTATCTGAATATCCGGTATTTTGAGCACCTCCAAGGTCTGCAAAATAAGAAATCAAATCAAACCCCAGATTAGTAAAAAACGCTGGTATGAAAATATGTATTGGTTTAATAAAATATTGACAAAATCACAGGCAACTGAATCAGTACAATCACACTATCATCATCAAAAGATGGGTCACAAAAGTGAAATTAGTTTACTCTATAGACATATTAAAAACTGTGTAAAAATATTTCAGGACACATTTGATGATAGAAATGCACATTGTAAATCATTTCTGTAAAGACAATATAACTAAAAAAATTGCAATTACCAAGAGATATGCCGAAGGCCACACAAGCAACGAGCAGAGCAATCACGAAGAACCGCATCTTCTTTGATTAGAAGAAAATGGGTTGGGTACAATTTTGCAAAAGCTTACTAATATTTTTCTAAAAGATCGTTTCTGCCTATATATATACTTTCGGGTATCTTAAGATTTATGAGTACCTAAAGCAGATATTCGCGTTTTTGCGCAGTTGCTTTCAGTATTTCATCACATCTGTAAATCAGAAACCTGGTTTTTATTTGAACAAGTATACAAATAATATAAATTCACGTGATTATTAAGCTAATGACATCATTCGTGAAGAGAATTTCCATTAAAGTAGCAAGGTTATATCAATGTTTGTAGTAGACATAAAATGATAAAATAACATGCTTTCAAATGACGCAGGCTACATATGAAAAAAATATAGGACCATTAACAAACTGCGTTTTACATATTTCAAGAATATTCAACATCTCCCCTGTCCTCTTTGCTGTGACACCTTTTCAATTCTTTTCAACATATTTATATGTTTTGATAAACATTCTGGCAACATGTGGCATTATTTTCATATTGCTACGAATAAAATGATCTAAAGCTATTTTATCTGACAACTTAAATCCTAAACTAATTGGTATTGAAATCATAAGACACTTGTAGTTTTTAAAAATATTTTACTCTTCCTTGTTCATATACTTTTAAATCTAGAATTGATTGTTTAGCAAGTTAACAGAATTCAGTTTATATCCGATTTAAAATTTAATTATTTTTTTTTAAATGTTAATAAGAAAGCTGGATGTCCTGATTTTTAAATTTACTTTCATACCTGTTTCTTTATTCAAAGCAAATATTGGACAAAAGGAAAATTCGTAGCAAAGATTTTCTTGTTATGAAAACGATTTTAAATGATCTCTTACGCAAATAATTAAAGCACAAATAAAATAAGTGGAATTGTCAGCATATAATTAATTTATTTTTTAGAAATAGTACATATTTTTAGACGGCTTGAAATTTGACTTCAAATACATATGAATCAGTATGGAACAGAAAAATTATACCTTATTTTTTTGCTTGATGCAAATCCCTTAATTGCTTTTTAATGTTTCTATTTATATTTACGCTCACGTTTATGTTCAGCTTAATGCTCATCGTTATGTTCCTCTTTTTGTTAATCTTTATGCTGATCTTTAGTTGATCTAGCATATCTAGAATTTCCTAATCGGAAAGTTCCACCACGACCAAATCTGAAAACTCCAGATTCACTGGGTTCTTCTCTTGGTTCCCATTTCGGTACCTGTTCCTCCTCGAGCTTTTTCTTCAAATCTAAAACAAATAACTATTTTTATTAAACATAAATCCAATAATTTTAATTAGAAAAATTAGAAATGTACACTGTTAAAAATTTTTGGAATTCTACAAAACTTCTACAATACAAGCGTAAAATTGCAAACATGGTATTAGAATGACGAAATTACATTACATGTATTGTAAGTGTTCTAAATCATGAAGTCAACGTTCAGCATTCTAATAAATGTATTAGAGCATTTGTAAGACGAAAATTGAGGGCAAAGAAATCTCGGTATTAATGCAATTCAAGGAATTCACGGAATTTACCGAATTTAATGAATTTCCAGAATTCAAGAAATTCACGGAATTCATTACATTCGTGGAATTTACACGAAATTCATAGAAATTAAGGAATTTATCAAATCTGTTGAATTCGCTAAACTCATGAAATTCATAGAAATCACAGAATTCACCGAGGTTTTGGAAATCAAGAAACTCACGAAATGTATGAAATTCACGGAATTAATGGGATTCAAGGAATTCACCGAAATCACAAAATTCACTGGATTTGAGCAATTTACAGAATTGATGGAATTTCTAAAATTCACAAAATTTATATAACGCCAAGAAATTCGCAGATTTCATGGAATTTCAGAAATTAATGAAATTCAACCAATTCCCGGTAGTGGAGGAATTCACGAATGAAATGAAATTGTCGGAATTCAAGAAATTTATAGAATTCAGGGATTTCATGAAATTGACAGAATTTACTGCATTCATGGAATATGTGAAATTAAAAAAATTTGTAGAATTGAGTGTAATCACGTAATTAACAGAATTCAAGGAAATAATGGAAATCAAGGAATTCATGAAAGTCAAGGATTTCACGAATTTTATGGAATTTTGAGATTCACAGAATTGATGGAATTGAAGGAATACACTGAAATCACGGAATTCAAGGAATCTAGTGAAACCACAGAATTCACTGGATTTTTTTTCTTCGCGGAATTAATCGAATTTCTTGATTTGACGAAATTTATAGGATTCAAGAAATTCATGGAATTGATGTAATGTCCAGAATTCTCGGAACATAACGAATTCAAGGAATGTCTGAAGCTCAACAAATTTATGGAAATTATGGAATTTGCGGAAATCATGGAAGTAACGGAATTCACGAATATATAGAATTCAAAGAATTCGTAAGTGTCCTTGAATTCCATAAATTCCTTTAATTCGGGGAAATCATTGAATGTAATAAATTAGTTGAATTTCGTGAAATATATAAATTCTACTATTTCTTTGAATTTCATGAAACAGTGAAATTGTGAAAATTGTAAGTACCTTGAATTCCACGAATTCCTATAAATCCATGAATTCCACGAATTCCGTGATTTCCGTAAATTTCGCGTATTCCATGAATTCCATGTATTCGATGAAATCCGTAAATTCAACGAATTTCGTGAATTCCATCATTTCCGTGAATTCCGCAAATGCTCGAATTCCATAAATTACGTTGAGTTCCATGAATTCTTTGGACTTCGTAAATTTCTTGATTTCCGCGAATTTCTTGATTTCCGTGAATTCTTCGGATTCCATGAAATCCGTGAATTATTTGGTTTTTTCGAATACCGTGAATTCATTGCATTCTGTGAATTCATTAAATTCTTTTAATTCCGTGAATCCCTTGAATTTTGTGAATTCCGTAAATTTGTTGCATTCCGTAAATGCCAATAACTCCGTAAATTCTTTAAATTCTGGGAATTTCCCTAATTATTTGAATCTCGTGAATTCCTTGTATTCTGTGCATACTATGAATAACGCAAATTCCGCGAATTTCATGAATTCCGTGAATTTAGTGAATTGCGTGAATTTAATGAATTCCGTAAATTTCACGAAATCCGTGAATTCCGAGCGTTATCTGAATACTTTGAATTCTGTAAATTCGGTGAATTCTACAAATTTCTGAATTTCTATGAATTCCTTGAATGCGCGTATTATATACTATATATATATATATATATATATAAAAGGTTTGGTTCTGTCAGAAAAATTTTTTTTTTGTTGCCGGGAACAAGTGTTCTTAGAAATGATTTACATTTTTTCTTATTTTTCGCTTCAACTGGTGTCGAGATATCCAGCTGTGAAATTCCAATAAATCTGAAGTACTATGTCAATTCTAGCATTTGGAAACAATAACATTATGTATTGTAGCGTTACCTCACGTTTCGGAAATAAACTTCCAATACATGTAGTTGAAGTTTTCGAAAGAAATTTTTAACAGTTTACTTATACCCTACAATGAGAAAAAATTACTTCTGTATAAATGCCATATTGGTTTGAAGCATCAAACGCTGCTTTCACGATCGGTCAAATGCATATACTATAAATTTAAAAGCATTTGCTATTGCTCATTACTTTGTTAATTTAAATAAAATATTATAAAATTATTAAAAATTCATTATCCTCAACTAAAGATGTCATAGACCTAGTAGTAAAATATTGTAATATAAACCAATACGTGAAATTGGGAGCAAGCGAAATGTCCTATATAAATTGATAGCATGATAACAGAAATTTTAGATTCAACGAAGAACAATTTTAATTCAAACGTAAAATATATTTGTTTTGCAGATATTAAATCTAAAGGGTTTACACCTTCCTGTATGTATATTCTGACAAACACTCCTTCGTTTTCTCGTATTTTTATTTACATTAAATTTTTAACTGTACTCGATTCATTGTTCTAAAATTAAATTAATTTTTGGCTTTGATTAGAGAAGACTTATTACTTATAAATAAAGAGAAATGTAGTTTATTATAATATCTGCAAGCACAGAGAATCAACTGCATGCAACGCATGCACGCAACGCACGCAACGCACGCACGCACGCAACGCACGTAACGCACGTAACGCACGAAACGTACGCTTATTAGTCGCACGCCTAATTCCAATAACTACGACGCACAGCGGATTCAAATAGGGTGTTCGTGGACAAATGAACTTTTAGCCTAAACTATTAGACCGATTCAAATTTTTTATATATTGAAGCTTATGAAACTTGGAACAAAATTGTTGAGGCATATCTTAAAGAGCCTTTTTTTTTAATTTAACAATGAAAATTAATTACTAACAAAATTTCTATGATTCCATCTTGGGGAAACTTATCCAATTAATGCGAAAGCACACATAATTAGTGGAGAAACTTGTCTTGAATGATTTCCAGCAGTATTAGATATTTAAAAAATTGTTTAGCATTTTTATAAAAAATCAAATCAAAAAAGTTAGATTATTAATGAAATGATATATAGCTACTTCAAATGTGTGTTTTTAAGTAGAAATCTCAGGAAAAAAATCTATATGACTTATAAGAAATAATAATGAATTTGTTTATTTAACTTGTTTAAACAAACAGAAATTATTTTTTTATAACCAAGTATCACATCAGAATGTATTTTAAACTTATTTGAAGCTGATTTTAAAAATACGAATTTCTTTTACCAAGAAATGACAATAGTATGCATTTGTTAATTAATTTTGTTTAAACAAAGAACACTAATTGTCTCAAATCAAAGAATTGCACAAAAAAACAAAAAGCAAGATATTTATTGTCCTTTATGTTAAAAAAACGAAAAGAATCTATTTGACAATGACTGATTTATTTATTTGTTCTTAAAATTTGTTTAAATAATTAACAAATGGCCGCTATTTTTTATAAGTCATATAAAAAAAATGTTTGTTGAGACTTTCAATTAAAAACACATATCTGAAGTAGCTATATCTCATTTTTACTAAACATCTAACTTCTGTTGATTAATGTTTTTATAAAAACTGTAAACCATTTTTTAAATATCTGATACTGCTGGAGATCATTCAAGATAATGTTCACGCTAATTTCTTGTACGTTCACATAAATTAGATAAATTCCTACAAAAAATAAAAAAACTTCATTTTAAATTTGCCTTGACAACTTCCTTAGTAATTTCATAAACTTTAATTTAAAAAAAAATCAAAATCGGTCAAATAGTTTGGGCTGAAAGTTAAATTGTCTATGGACACCTCAAAAAAAGGTTCTTGAAGCTCAATGTGCTAGATATGATTTTTAAACTTACTTTAATGATTAAAAATCTAATCAATATTTAAGAAAAATTCTTTTTCAAATTTTTAAGTCGTTTGGCGTTTAAAATCTTTTCTGCAGAAATACAAATTTTAAAAGTTTTCATCTCAGTAATGTTTTAAAAATTTTCTCTTTTTAAAATTTAAGTATAATACGGAATAACTTTAGTTAATTTTTCGATAACAATATTTTGCATTACATATTGCTACGAAATTAATAATTGCAAAAAGTCATTACTGATTAAGAATATACAATGTTATAAAATTTAAAAAAAAATTAAAAATGGCTTTTTGCGTCGTTTCAAGCTAAATAGTATTATGTACTACATTTATTCTAATAAATTATTATTATTCTAATAAATTCTGTGATTTTTATCAAATTGACTACCACACATTACAGATTTGTATAAATCTTTAAAGTTTTGAAATTTTTTAAATTTAATTTTACTACTTCAATTCTTTTCAGAAAACAGAACTTTAAAGATACATTATTTCAACATTCAATTGAGTACAGGGGTCATAAAAATTTGGGTAAATTTGCTTCAGCCGTCTTTTCTGGGACAGAAAAGTTTAGAATACTGTATTTCCCGAATTGAAGCAATTAAAAAAATTGTTTTTTTTTTTCTTCAAAATAAATATTATTCATTTATTAAAAATAAAATAATGAAGTATCTTTATCAAACAAACTTTTAATTAATGTTTAAAGTATTTAAAAATTAGTTTTAGATTTTAAAATAACAATGATTAAATAAAAATTGTATAAGGAAATGTTTCGATTTTTGAGAAAATTAAAAAAAATGCAATACTGTAGAGATTTTGCAACAACATTATTTATTTAGAAATATATTCTTTAAATTATAATGTTATTTTACATTTTAATCAATTATTTTATAAATTAAAACCAAAATTTTCTTTGTTAAAAATATTTGTTTATTATATTTTAACTAAATAAATCATATTTAACAAAAAAACATTTTTTGATTTTTTAAATTCTGGATTTTTCTGGTTCTGGTTTTTACAATTTGGCAACTTTCCGTCGGGAATTTTGTTTTTCGGGAAATTTTGTATTTGTAATTATTTCCAAGAAAAAGTAGAAAATTCGATTATAAGAAAAAACGAATTCTGCTGGCTAGAAATGTTATTTAGCAAGCATAATACTTACAAGAAATCTTCATTATCAAAGAACAAGTTCAAGAAAAAAATGGCAAAACATTTAAAGGTGGGTTTTTTAAGAATATGGATTTTTTATGTTTTTCAGAAAATCCGCTGCCATTTTTTATTTTAAAAATAATAATTATCTCAATCACCTAACCTTTACAGAATTTTTAAGAAAAGTGAGATTAAAGAATTGTCAGAAGGTTTTTTTGCGGCAATTTCTTTTAAGCAAGGATTTCGCTTTTTTCAATTTTTTAATATTTTTTTGTTACGGCTGAAAAATGCAAAAAGATATAATTTCCAATTCTGCAAAGATTTTTAAAAAGAAAATATTAAAAATAGAAAACTTCAGAAAATAAAATATTGCAGAAATATAAAAACATAAAATAATAAAAGTCTGAATGATTTATAATATTAAAAAATAAAAAAATGTTCAGTAGAAGATTTTTAATTAAAAAATTTCTGACAAGGGACTTCCCAGTTTAATAAAATTCTTATATTAAAACAATTTAAAAATTTGTACTTCAATAACTATTATTTATTGTTTAAATACTTTATTATTTCTTTATTGATAAATAAATAGTTTTTATTAAAACTTTTTTAATTGTTTGAATTCGATGATTTTGTATTTTCGAAAATTATTTAATATTTCGTATATTTCATTATTCAGAGATTTTTTGTCAGAATTTTTATTTTCCGGAAGTTTCCAATTTGGGATTTTCATATTTCGGCAATTCAATCAATTTGGGAATTTTTTCGAAAATGTTTTTCTTCGTAAATTTTGCAGAGTTAGAAATTTTTTTTTTTTTAGGATTTATAAGTTTTCCCTTTGTTACGTTAAAAAAAAGAAAGAAAAAAAAGAAAATATTGATTTAAAAAAATTAAAAATAGTTTTTTTTCTAAACGGCTCTAGTGAAGTTTTTTGGATTTATCGAAAAATAGTTGTAAACCATTTCATATACAAAACAAAGAAAAACCTTATCTTCTCCAATTTTTCTCTTATATAAAACTGCAAATAACTGGAGTTTACCTCTTAAAATCGAAAATTCAAGTTTTTCGAAAAAAAGAAGATTTAGATTTAAAAACTGTCAGAATGTTTTTTTTCGTAGAAATTGTTCCGAATAATAATTTTGCTCTCTTGACTTTTTTGATATATCGCTTTTAGGAGAACTGAAAAATCCAAAAAAAGGAAATTTATGACCCTGTAAAATTCTCGAAAAAAAATATTAAAAATAAAAAATTCCAGTAATTATAATATTGCCCAAGTATTAAATTCCGAAATAGTAAAAGGCTTGAATAGTTTATAATATTATCGAATCGAAATATTTTCAGAAGAAAATGTATTTATCATAAAATACCTGAAAGTGAAATGCCCGAAATAATAAAATTCTTCAATTTAAATACTTAAAAAATTATTTTTTGATAAACCATATTTATTAAAAATACAATAATGGAATATTTTGATAAAGGTATATTTTTAAGTGCTAAATTTAAGGAATAAAACAATGCTTGAATATTTAATGATTTTTTTATTGATAAATGAATAATATTAATTTTTAAAAATTATCATTATTAACTGGTTAGGAATATTATCATTCGGGAGGTTTTCAAGTTGGGATTTTCATATTTTGGCAATTTTATTAATTCAAGAATTTTATATTTCGAAAATGTCATTCTTCTGGAATTTTACATGTGCAGGAGTGTTATTTTTTTGGGATTTTTCAGTTAACCTCTTGCCATCTTAAAAAAACTGAAAATGTCAATTAAAAAATTAAAAGTAGATTTTTTAAGCGTGTCCGGCGAAGTGTTTTGGTTTTATCGAAAAATAGCTGCGAGTCACGCCCGATACAAAAAAAAAACTCACATAGAATTATTTGATTTCTTTTTTTATATTTTAACCAAATTTAAATTAAAAATGTTTGAATTAAATATTTATATAATTATAGTACATGTGTCTTAAATAACATCTATATTTTGTAGTTGAGACTTTCGACGTAGCGAAAAACTTATATTTTATGCTCGAGCGAAAGCTCGTACAATTTCTCTACACTTGGATAATTTTCAACTTTCCCACGGTTTTCTTTTTGTCGCTCAGATTTCCGATAGCGCTGAAAACTCGACGTTTATTCTTTAACGAAAACCTGTAAAACTTTTTCAGCTTTAGGCGATTTATAAAGGTAATACAGAAGTTTTTAAATGCTTTCATAAAGAAAACATTGCTCCTACATCTTTGCATCTGAATATCTAATAAAGTGTATTTTGTCGATTGCGGTCGTTTGAAAAAAAAATCTATTAAAAAAAAAACGAGTACATAATGGGAGATTGGAATCAGTAAGAAATTAATCAATTTTATCAACTGTAATTATTCTCTTACACCAGCAGGAGGAGAGCCTCACATATCCGAACCATGGTGCGGTTTTTGAGACCGCACGGCCACACGTATATACTATTTTCTCACTTTTTGCTTAAATAAGGACATTTTTCGTTTTAAGTACCTTTAAATTAAATGGATAAAAAATTCTGATGCAAACGTGGTCGTGCGGTTTCACTGACCGCATACAAGCTTTCAATTATAATTATTCACGACTTACCTACTTAAATGAAAGCACAACCAAAACTGAAATTATTAATAACAGAAGCCTCGTGGAAGGCCAGGGGGGGGACATATAAGAAATATGGTGCGGTCTGTGAGACCGCACGTCCACACTTGAAAGTTAACATTCGTGTGAGTAGTAGAATTTTGGAGAGTAATTAAAAACTTTTCAGTTACAGAAAGAAAAAATCGCCGGGATTCAAGAATCGGAAATGGAAATAAAGCGAATTTTTAATTTCCAGTTTCGATTTCAGGGTGTTCGTGACTTTTTCTGAAAACGAGGGTAAGTTAAACATTAATTATCACTTATAGAAAATGATTAATGAAAATTAAGAGAAAACCGGGGAAATTTTTTTAACCTCCAGGAATGTAAAAAAATGAAATTCGAGAAAACTTTAACGTTTGCAAATTCCAAACGGCTACTTGTTTGCTTAATAATAATGATTGCGGCTTTTAGAATATTTTATTTCAGATCTATAGCAGAAACTTCTAAATTATAAAATACGTAATTTGATATTTATTCACCTGTGTACTGAATAATAAATTAATGCATTTCAAATTTAAAAAAAATATAATTTAAGAAAATTACAGTCTACATTTCAAGGAATTCAAAATGGAGACTATAAACAAAATTGATCAATCAGTACGTAATGGGACAAACGAATTTTCTGTGGACAAATACATTTTTAGCTTACCCTATTTATTTAATTTAGACGTATTTTTATAATTGAAAATTCTTTAAATTTCAATATGACTTGTGTCGTCGGATTTTGGATTGAAAAACTTGATCAATTTTTTTATTTAACAATATTGGTATTTGTTTAATTTTTAAGAAGCATCATTTTTTAAAGATATTGATATTTTGAAAAATAGCATATCTATGCTAAAACTATTTAGAAAGAATTTCCAGTAGATTAAAATGATTTTAAAAAATGTATTACGTTATAAACAAATGCATGAAAAAAAAAATTTTCAGGATTGGCTCATTTAAATTCAGAATCGTGTTACCTATCAAATGTGAATGAAATTAATGTTTCACAACGATTTATAAAAAATGTCTGCTAATCAGCAAATGCTTAAACAATTTTTTATAACAAACTGATAGTTTTGATATTTTTCAAAAGATAGACTTAGGTTTTTACAAAATCTTTCAAGAATTAATAATTATTCAATAAATTTTGTATGAACAAATTCAGATTTTTTCAATTTTCAACAAAAAGGCTCAATTTTTCCCAATGGTAGATAAGGATATCTTTCCGATAACTTGTTGCTATACTTTGAACATTCATAAACAACATTAATTACTCAAACAATTTTAATGAAAAAATTCAGGTTTTGACTATTCTGAATCTCAAAGTCTCTTTTCGATAACTCTTTGTTTCGATATGTTTCAAGTTTTAAAAAATTATCATTAATTTAAGCAATTTGTATAAACAAATTCAGAGCTTGTCTATTTTTTAAAGCATAGGCTCAATTTTTTAAGATATTAACTAAGGACATCTTCCTGGATGACTCTTTTCTATGATACTTTGAAGATTTATAAGACATGTAAATTATTTAAACAACTGTTACAAAAATGTAGGGTTTTACTACTTTTGAACGAAAAGGATCTTTTTACCAATCTTTGTTTTGACAGTTTGTAAATTCACACAGATTGCTAGGGGAGAGTTGTCCTAAGTCGGCACAGTAAGAGTTTTTGTCTAAAGCAGAGGGTAAGCAGAGTTTAATAGTGCTTCACTTTTTTTGGGCAGCTATCACAATCGTTATCTACAATTCCATATAATTTGGAGAAGTATAAACTGATTTTTGCTCGTCGCGATGTAGCGCAAAGTAAAAAAAAAACTTATTTTTGCCATTTCTCAAAATGTTCGGTCCTAAGCCGGCACCCCCTGATCGTGAGTCAGCACATAATTTTTCTCTCTCAAATGCAAGAAAAAGGGCAGTTTATGTAAGTTTTGGGAAGAAACGGACAAATGTAAATCATTTCCAATGAAAAAATATTTAGAATATTGTCAATGAGATACACACAGAAAATGAAAGGACACCTACTAGAGGCAAGCAACATCCAGTCAAAATATAACCAAACTTAAATAACCAACAATAGACGAATAACATAAAATTGAAAGAAAAAGAATTAAATAAGAACAAAAGAAAAAAAAGTGCCGACTCAGGACCACATGTTGGGTGCCCACTCAGGACCACTACTACACATTTAATGTTGTCCTGCACACAAAACTAATCCGAATGAAAAAATCGACCTTATCAGGCGAAATCACACAAAACACAGATACCAAAGCATATAATAGATTAGACTTTCCAAAATATTTACACACCTGTAGTTGCTTCACAACAATGGAATAAAATAGAATTCCGTTTGAACGAAAAATTTCTGCCCTACTGACGCTGTGAAGCGAAAATTAAAGAAACAATTGTCAGTGAAAATTAATTAATTAATAAAATTTTCATAAACAAATTGAAGTAATAAAAATGTTCTTAAATTATCTCTTCCAACTGGAAATTTATTCTGCATATGTAGTCTTAGCACAGATATAACACCTTGATTGATAATTATCAAAATTCAAGAAAGGTAATTCTGCTAAAAAAATGAAAATTCTGTTGCTTGATAAAAAATGAAACAAATTTTAAATAAAAATCGAAATACACAAATCTTTTCAAAATTAAACAATATTTCCCTGAAAGAAAACTTTTCTGTGGAATGAATAGCCTAGGCTAGAAATTCCTTTCTTGAATTGGAGAACTATTTATAGCCGCGAGTGACTTGTAAAACCACTTATGCGATACATGATTCCTATATCTATGAAGAAAGACAAATTGCAATTTAAAATTAGAAAAGGCTTGTTCTTGAGATAGAGGGATTTAAAATGAATTGCTCATTCAAGAAAATTTAGGAAGACTACTATATTGTGGATATGGAGGACATTGTTGATACAATTGTTGATACAAATTGTTAACTTTATTCGCAGCTAGTTCTATGAAATTGTTGAATGCCAGATTCATCAGATTTAGGAAGACTACCGTATTGTGAATGCTGAGGAAATTGTCTTTTTCCAGAGCCAAAAGGTTTCGAAAGACTCACATATTGTGGATGCTGAGGACATTGTTGATACAGTTGATGCTATAAATTTTTTAATTTATTCACAGCTAGTTCTTTAAAATTATCTATTGCCAGAATCATCAGATTTAGGAGGATTTCCATATTGTGGATGCTGAGGATATTGTTGATTGTCAGATCCAGCAGATTTAGGAAGACTATCATATTGTGGATGCTGAAGATATCGTTGATGCAATTGTTGGTATAGATTGTACAATTCATACGTTCTTTAAAATTATTGAATACCAGATTCATCAGATTTAGGAAAACTACCATATTGTGAATGCTGAGGACATTATCGTTTGCAAGAGCCAGAAGATTTAGAAAGACTTACATATTGTGGATGCTGAGGATATTGTTGATACAGTTGATGCTCCAAATTGTTAGCTTTATTCGCAGTTAGTTCTTTGAAATTTTCGATTGCTAGATTCATTAGATTTAGGAGGATTGCCATATTGTGGATGCTGAGGATATTGTTGATTGCCAGATTTATCAGATTCAGGAAGACTACCATATTTCGGATACTAAGGGCATTATTGATACAATTGTAAAGTTTATTTTCAGTTAATTTTTGGGGATCAGTGATCATTCGATGTCTCTGAGTATTTTGATTATGTTGATCATTTTATTGAAAACATATGGGCCTGTTTGAAGAAGTCCATTAGATGATTGTTCGTTCATGTTCATCTTGATTATTTCAAAGTTGAGTACCATCTTTAAAATTGATTTCCATATTCAGATGATTTAGGAAAACCACTAGATTGTGGATGCTGATGACATTGTTAATAAAATTGTTGATTGCCAGATCCAGAAGATTTAGAAAGACCGCCAGATTGTGGGAACATTGTTTATGCAATTGTTGATACATATTGTTAACTGTATTCGCAGCTGTTTCTTAAGGATTAGTGTTCATTGGCTGTCTTTAATTATATTGATCATATTGACCAGTTTCCTGAAAACGTATAGGCCTATTGGTAAAAGTCAATAGGATTACTATAGGTTCACCATTACTTCATAATTTACGAAAAAGTCGAAGAATTTTCGGATCCTATATAGGAATCTCATGGTTTATTTTTCATCCTCGCTATTAATATCTTCATTATTTGGAGGTTGACTAATACTCCCGAAATTGGTCAAAAAGACACTTGTTTCAAGACTCCCCTTCACACTTGATGATATTTCTGTAAAATGACAGATAAAAACGAATCAAATCTAAAAATATATATAAGGGTTATAAAAGATTTTAGATAAAAGAGATAAGAGACCAAACTCGCATTACCTAAGAGTTCAAGGGGGGGGGGGGGGGGCGGTTGGAAAAATTTTTACTATTCTTTATGGAAGGGAGTCCTTCAATCGTACATGTAATTTTTAAAAATTTGCAAGAACTGTGTCCTGACAATTATCTTTTTAGTTATCAGTTTTATTATTTGGTTGAAAATTTAACAATATTCCTTGAAGATTTCTTTTTGTTGAAAATTCAATTGTTTTGTTAAAAACTCGCGTTTTTGGGTCAAAAATGCGAAAATTTTTATACAACATTAATCTTTTGTTTAAAATGCATATTTCAGTGCTGATAGGTCAACTGAAATATTTTTTAGATGAAAATTTGTGTTTTTGATTCAAAAGTTCATTTTTTAAGCAAAAATATTGCATTTTTCTTGGATAAAAAACCGTCTTTTTTGTTGGAAATTCGACTATTTCTTAAAAAATGTACTTTCTATCTAAAATTAGTATTTTTGTATGGAACATTCAATTAAAATCTTTTTGGATGAAAACTCAAGTTTTTTTTTGTTACACATTTTTTACTTTGATTTGAAAGTTCACCTGTTTTTGTAAAATTTTAATTTTTCTTGGATAGAAATGTAACTGTTTGGAAAGCCAAATGAAATATTTTTGGATGAAAATTCAACATTTTTTTTTAGATTGTTATTTTCACTTAAAATTCACCAATTTTAGTAGAATTTTAATTTTTCTTGGACAAAAATTTAACTTTTTGTCGAAAATTTAACAATTTTGTTAAAAGGTCATACTTTTTGGCCAAGAATTCGACTATTCTGCAAAAAATTAACTCAATTCTTACAATTCTTATTTTGGTGTTGGAAAAAGAAACTGAATCTCTTTTGGATAAAAACTTAACTATTTTTTAAAAGCGTTTGTTAAATTTAACTCATTTGTTAAAAAGTAATTTCTTAAATTAAAAGTTCGTCTTTTTGCGTTGAACATAAAATTTCTTTTCGTAGAAACTTATTTCTTTTTAAAAATAAAAAATTCCACTATTTTTTGTAAATTTATCTTTTTGAATTAAGAATTAATTTTTTTTAGTAAAAATTTAATCTTTCATAGATAAAAATTCAACTGTTTTAGTTAAAAAATAAATGTAGTTTTATAAAAACTCATACTTTTTGGTAGAAAAATTCACTTTTTGGTTAAAAATTTAATTATTTCGGTCCAAACTTACATTTCGTTTAAAATTTATAGTAATGTGTTGAAAAATAAACTGCTTTTTAATGAAAATTCGTCTGTTTTCGTTCTTTTTAGTATTGAATATTTTCTTCTCTTTGTAGGAACTTATTTTTTTTTTAATTCAACTAATTTTTTGAAATTTTTTTCTTTTAATAAAATTCATCTGTTTCAAGTGAAATGTCATCTTTTTTTAGATAAAAATAAAACTGTTTGATGAAAAATTCAAGAAGCTTGTTATAAAGTAATTTTTCTTATTAAGAATTCGTCTATTTGGATTGAAAATTCAATTTTTTTTCGTAGAAACTTATTTCTTAAAACAAAATATATTCTAATCACGAAAATTAAAGTAATAATTTGTTCAAGAAAAATCTAATATTTTTTGAAAATTTATCTTTCTGTTTTAAGAATTCATTTGTTTTAGTGGATATTTCATCTTCTTGGGAAAAAAATGCAAATGTTTTGTTGAAAATTAATCTATTTTGGTAAAAACTCATACTTTTTGTTTGCAAATTCCACTATTTTTGTTAACAATTTAACTATTTTAATAAAAAACTACTTTTCGTTTAGAATTTACATTTTGATGTTAATAAATGCACTAAAATATTTTCTAGATAAAAGTTCAACAACAACAAAAATGGTCGTTTTTATTAAAAATTGCTCTGTTTCAGTACTTTTTAGTAATGAAAATTACATTTTCTTCATAGAAACTTATTTTTTGTAGAAATTTCAACTGTTTGTTTGAAATTTTATTGTAAAAATAATTAATCTGTTCAATGAATTTTTTTTATCTTCTTTGATTCAGTATTTAACAATTTTATATAGAAGGTTGGTTTGAAACACTTTGTTAAGAAATAATTTTTTTGTTCAAGATTTATATTTTTATTAAAAAAATCAACTCTTGGGTTCACAATTTAACTGTTTAGTGCAAAAACCTTTTTTTGGTTAAAATTAATTTTTTAACTGAAAATGTAACTTTTCCATTTTTGTTGTGTTTATCTTTTTTAGTTGATAATTCTTCTTTTTTGAAAGAAAAATAACTTTCTTGGTTTGAAATTTAGTTTTTGTTAGGTAAAAAGAATCCGTTTCAGTGAAAATTAATTTTTTGCTGAAAAATCATATTTTTGTTTGAAAATTCCATTTTTTTAGAGAAAGTTGGTGTTTTCGCCTGAGGGTTCAACAGATAAAATAAACTACTATTTATTTCTTGAGTCAAAAATCATTATTTTTCGAAAATTGGTCGTCTTGGTTAAAATTTTTTTTGCATAAATTTAATCTTTTTTGATTGAAATATAAACTATGATACTTTTTTGTTCGGAATTCATCAATCTAATTTTAAAAAAGAGGTATTTTCAACTATATAGTTGAATCGACAATTTAAAAATATTATATTGAACGAAAACAGTTGCATTTTTGTTAGAAAAAATTTAATTTTAACCGAAACATCAATATCCAAATAAAGAAAGAAAAAATTTTTAATTAATTTTTATTTAAGAAATTAATTTTTAACCTAGGAAAAAGTTTATTCAAATAAATGAATTAACAACTGAATAAATTAATTTTCAAACTAAAAGGTAAATTTTCAGCCAGCTTTAACACCATTGTATGCATTTTCAACAAAAAGTTCATTTTCAAATATATACATGAATTTTATTCCAAATATTTAAATGTTCAACCAAACTGTCGAATTTTCAAATAAAACACATAATTTTTTATTCGAAAAAGAAATCGTCAAATTTTCTGTTCAAAAAATTATTTCCCAACCAAAGAAGACAAATTTTTCAATTTAAAACTATGATTTTTCGAGAAAACTGAATTTTTAACCAAAAAGAATACATTTTTAATTAAATGTTTAAATTTTCATATAAAAAAATTTTTACATCAAAAATATTAATTATTCTCCACCTGAAAATATAAATTTCCAACAAAATACATGACTTTTTAACAACATTATTGAACTGTGCAGCCGAAAAGAGGGATGATATATAAATCAGTTTGATTTGCCATGTATAAATACAATTTTCTGAAACAAGTTCAATTTCCATCAAATTGTTTATTTTTCTGCCAAATTGTTGTATTAAAAAATAAATTTATACGAAATAGTTGACTTTTTAACCTTAAAAATGAATTTTCTACAAAAAAGTAAATTTACAACCAAAATTTGGATTCGAACCAAAAAGTTTAAAATAAATTTCTTTAATTCTAGACCAAAATAGATTAATTTTACCCAAACTTTTGAAATTTTTTCTACAAAGTTTAAATAAGAAACTTAATTTTTAACCAAGTACATGAATTTCTACCAAGAATATGAACTTTTTACCAACAAACAAACAAACAAACAAAAACAAATTATCGGTAAAAAATGTAACAGTTGATATCTAAATTTAAAAAAAAACAAGTTTGTAACTAAAAAGTAGAATTCACAAGCAAAAAGATGAATTTTTAACAAAAATAAACCATTTTCTGATAAAAAAGGTAAATTTTTAGCAAAATAGTTATATTTACAAACAAAGAGATATATTTTGAAACAAAAAGGACGAATTTGAAATTGAAAAAATAAATTTTCAACAAAGTAGAAAAAAAAAAAATAGTGCTACTTCTAACCAAGGTGCTGAATTAAAAAAAAATATCTTAACGATAAATACAATAGGACATTTGAAAACTGAAAAATACTTTAATTTTATGTCAATCGAAAAAAGTTAAGTTAATCCAAAAAGACATATTTTTAAGAAAATAGTTGAATGTTCAAATAAATAATATTATTATATTAAACCAACTAATTGCCATTTTAATCCTAAGAAACGATATCTTAACCAAATTAGATAAATTTTCAAATCAAAAAGACGAATTTTTAACCAAAAAACGCGTTTCAATCTACAAAGAAAAAAATTCAGAAAAATTAACATTTGAAGGTACAAATAATTTTTAAACAAAATAAAAATATTGAATAACTATTGCTTGAGTTTCTTGGTTTATTTTCTGTGTGATCACATAAATATATTCTTTCTACATTCTCGAAAAAATTCAAAAAGATTTTTGAAGATCTCAGATTTGTTGAGAAGACACTAGAAAAGTTCAAAACATTTTGGTTTTGTTTAAAAGGATTTGAAAAAACTTCACGCACAATTTTAGATAATTTATAAGATGTTTTGGAATTTTTGAAGTTTGGAAAAAAATTATAAAATCTTTAATATATTTTCAGAAGTTGAATTAAATCATCTTACCTTAAAATCTTCAAATTTTCCCGATTCGTTTTTGACAATTTTCAACAACCGTTTGTAATGTTTTGAACTATTCTTAAATATTCTTCAAAAATATGTTAAAAAATGAAGAAAAAACACTTTAAATAATTGTCATAAGAAACTAGAAAAAATCTGCGTTGGCCCGGATTTGAAGCGGAAATGGCCACTATTCAGGATTAAAAACAACGATCTCCTGAAGTGTTCCTGGTTCGAATCCGGGCTAAGGCAGTTTTTTTTAATTTCTTCAGAAAATTATTTGACCAGCGTTAGCCTGTATCTAAAATCAGAAATTCATTATGTTATTTATCTTAAAATGTTTCCCTTCATGCATGTAATTTTTGAAATAATACGCAATTGGATAAAAAAACAACAGCATACATTGAAAAACAAAAATAAAAAAAATTAAATTGACAAACATTGAATCGTCCTTTCAATTAATTAGGATATTTACCTTTTGAAATTTCTAGACAAAATGACAAATTTTTTCTACAAAAAAGATAAATTATCAAGTTAAAAATATTAAATTTGGATAAAAAAATTAATTATATACCAAACAAATTTGAATTTCCAACGAAATATAAAAACTCTAAACCCAACAGTTAAATTTCTATCCAAACTAAATTAATTTTTAACAAAGCAGTTCAATTTTAATAAAAATTGGAATTTTCTGTTTGAAAAAGAACCATTTTCGAAGAAATATGGAATAGGTACATTTTTGATTATCAAAGTAATTTTTAAACAGAAAACTCTCATTTTTCTTTCCCCTTTTTATTTTTTTTTTCAAAAAGAATTTTTCTTTTTTAGGAAAAAATTGTTATATTTTTTTCAAATTTCAATAAGAAAATTTTATGGTGGTTGTCCAAATTTGAACGCTGAATTCCTGTTTATCAGAAATTCTGCACCTTAATTTGATTATTGAACGTTAAATAGGATTTTTTTTTATAAAATTCAAGAATTCTTAGCCAAAAACTTGAATTTTCAACTAAAAAAGAAGAATTTCTAAGCAAAGATTAATTTACTACCGAAAAGATGAATTTTTATTAAAATTTAATAAGTCTAAACCAAAAAGTACAATTTTAATCTAAAAAACATGAATGTTCGTATATAAGCATTAATTTACCACCAAAAAAGAGGAATTTTCAATAAAATTAAAGAATTTTCATATAGAAAATTTAATTTTTAAGAATGAAAGAAAGTTTGAAAAATTTGTTTTCAAAAGTAGTTCAACTTGGAAACCGAGTTGCTTAATTTTTTCAACAAGTTCAATTTAAAAAAAAAACAGATTAATTTTCTACCGAAAAAAACGAATTTTTAACAAAATACAAGCATTGTCAAGCGAAAAGTTGAATTTTTAACCATAAAAGATGGATTCTTGAATAGAAAGAATAATTTACTACCAAAAGCATGATTTTTAAAATAAAATTCAAGCATTTTCATCCATAAACTTTAATTGTCGACTAAAAAAGATGAAATTTTTACGAATTTCTTAAATTCTGAATTAAAAAGTTAAATTTTCAACAAAAAAAGAAGATTTTCTGAGCAAAAAGATTAATTTACTATTAAAAAGACGAATTTCTAATAAAATTAAAGAAATTTATTCTCATCCAAGAAGATCAATTTGAAAGCAAAAAAATATGAATTTTTCCATAGAAATAATAATTTACTACCTAAGAAGACGATTTTTCGATAAAATTACAGAATTCTCAAACCCAAAATTAATTTTCTTTTTAAATAAAGATTTTTTTTGAAGTTTTGGAGAAACTAGTTCAACTTTAAAACCAAGTTGTTAAATTTTTTACCAAAAAGGTGAATTTTCTCAACCAAAAAGTTAAATTTTAAATCAATAAAGATTGATTTTTAAACAAAAAGATTCATTTACTACCAAAAAGGCAAATTTGGAAATTTAATTCAAGAATTATAGACCAAAAACTTAAATTTTGAACTAAAAACGGCGAATTTTTAAATAAGAAGATTAATTTAGTACCAAAATATTAATATGCAATCAATTTGAAGAAATCCCAACCAAAAATTGAATTTTTCAAAAAGAAGTATTTTTTAAAAATTTTTAAGAAAGTATTTTAACTTTAAGCGCGAGTTCTTAAATTTTTTAATAAAAAGGGGAATTTTTAAATAAAAAGATTATCCTTCTACCGAAAATCGCATTTTTAACAAAATCCAAGAATTCTGGACCAAAAAGTTAAATTTGAAGTAAAAAATATTAATTAGAAAAAAAAAGATTAATTCACTAACAAAAAGGACAATTTTCAATAAGATTCCAGACTACTTAACCAACAACTTGAGTTTTATCTAAAACAGATGAATTTTCAACAAAATTTAAAAATCCTCAACCAAAACGTGGAACTTTTGATAAAGAGAATAAACAATCCTACTTTTAGGATTAACTTTAATTTATTTAAAAACAAGTTAAAGATTTGTTTAAAAAGATGAATTTGAAAATAAAAACATTAATTTTATACCAAAAAACGAATTTTTAACAACAATTTTAACTAAAAAAGAAGAATTTCTAAGCAAAGAATAATTTACTACCAAAAAAATGAATATTTATTAAATTGCAAGAATTCTGAACCAAAAAAGACGAATTTTCAAGAAGATTAAAGAATTCACAACCTAAAAATTAAAGGCTTAAGAAAGAAAGAAAATTTTGAAATTTTTTTAAAAGAAAGTAGTTCAACTTTAAAACCTAGGTTATAAACTTTTTTTAAGAAGGTGAAAGTTTAAATAAAAAGATTAATTTTCTACTGAAAAAACGAATTTTCAACAAAATCTAAGAATTTTGAAGCGAAAGTAAAACTTTCAATTAAAAAAGATTAATTGAAAAAAGAGAATAATTTACTACGTAAAAGGCAAATTTTCAATAAAATGCAAGACTTCTAACGAAAAAGTTGAATTTTGAACTAAAAACAAATTTTCCAACAAAAAGATTAATTTTATACCAAAACATTCATCATCTGGAAACATACTAAAAACTTTACCATGTCTACTTTTAGCAACAACAACAAAATTATCTAAATTCTAAAATTCTAATTTTAATTCTAAAATTTCGCCCCCTAATTTTAATACATTTTTTTTCAAATTCATGCAATACTCCACTTACAATTTATGACCTTGAAGTTACCCACAGATAAGCATTTCAAAGTTGTGTAATTAATTAAAAAAATTTTAATAGCCGTTTAAAAAATAAATAAAAACACCCCTAGATTGCTCTCTGAAAAAACTCGATGCTATTTTTTTATTTTTTTGTTTAAACAATTTTTTAAACAATTCCATCATTTTTGATAGAGTTCTGTATTTATTATAAAGAAAATAATTGTTGGATTAAAGAATAAACAAAACCATTGCATTCCTCTCGAAAGTACCTCGATGCAATTTTTTCAAATCATTTTTTCAACAATTACTGCATTTGTTGTTTCGCGGACATTTTCTGATTGTTTGCGGATATGGATATGAAAGTTTTGTAATTAATTAAAAAAAAATTTAAAAAACCCCAAGATTCGTCTCCGAAGAAACCCGATGTGTTTTTTTTTGGTATAAACAATTTCTTAAACTATTAAATCACTTTATACAGTTCTGAATTTGTTATAAATAAATAATTATAGGTTTTTTCATTTTCGATCCAATTATTTTGTTTATAACAACTGCAGAATAATAAAATTTGATGTAAGGGTTTTAAAAAATATTTAAACAAACCAAAAATGAAAAAATCCTGTTTTTTAGGGATGAATCTAGCTATTTTTTTGATAGGACTATTAGTTTTTTCTTTTAATAAATTCTGCAACTTGGAAATTCATATCTGTGGCAAAATTCAAACTCGTTCCAATTTCAGGTTTTTTTATACTTCTAACATAACATCAACTAGGAAACACATTCAAAAAGAAAAATTTCCTGTAAAATTTTTTTTCAGTCGATCGATAACTTTAAAATTAAGAATTACGTTCAAAAATCAAGAAAATTAAAGTTGCACATCTTTTCGTTAAAATATTGATTCCACATCAAAACAAACAAACGACTAAACTAAAATATACGTCTTTTTTGTAATACGAAATTATTTTTGTGATTACTGATTAATTAATTAATTAATTAATAATTATTAGTCATTAATTTCTACTAAATTTCTTACTACAGAAATGTCTCATTTACGTAATTTACAGGTTACAAAGAGAATTCTAGCATAAAAATTTGGCACGAAACAAATTTTGCAAAGTTCTGAAAGGAAACTTAACGAAGTCTGTTTCAGATTGATCCCAATATTGATCGCATTTTGCAAATCAAAAATTCAAAAAATTTCACACAAAATATTTCGTAAAATGATGTTTTCAGAGCTCAATTTTCAGCAAAGAATTTTTTAAAATTTTGATTTGATTTCTCAATATTGACCTACTTTAAGTGCGTCAAATTATAAACGTTTTTATTTATTATCATGTTTATTTAAGATTTCTACGCATATAATTTGCGTATCTTTAGGCTTGTAAAAATTGGATGTTCTATATTTCATCATTCTGGATTCAGTTTCTATAGAATTAAATTAATTATGTAAATAAAATAAAATAAATCAATTTTTTAAAAACCGTATAGAAATAAAAAATTAGCTAAAGACCACTAATTCGATTAGAGGAAATATTAACTAGAAAGACTACTAATTGCTTAGTAAAAATACATGCATTTTTTGGGGTAAATTGTATTTTGGGGATGTCTTCCGTATATTTTTATCTTGAAATTTTAAAAAATAATCTGTAGAGGTCTTTTGAAAAAACTTAATTTTAATTTTATTTTCTAATTTTGGTATGAAGAGATCTTATTTCAGATTTGAAAAAGAAAGGAATCGCGAGAATAAAATTTTACTTTTCATTGGTTTCATAAAAAAAAACATTAAAATATTAGAAAAAATGAATAAACAGGGGTTTTTTCAAAAAGAGCTCAATCGACTGTATAAATTTAATAAATTTTATGCTGTCTCTTCAAAATCAAAAATAGAATTAAAAAAAGTACTTTTTGAATTTCATCCCCACAATTCTGTGTTATTATATTTAAAAAAAATATAAGTTAAAAAGAATATTTTCAAATTCTAAGATTTTTTTTTCCTCCAAAGGAAACCCCCATAAGCTAAAAATTAAGGTTTGCGAATTTTTGGCGCTAATTATTATTTTTCATGCTTTAGTTTGATAGACATAAGATATTACTTTTTAACGGTAAGAAAATGTTTAAAATATTTTTAATATTATTTATTATTGCTGATAGAAATTTTCTTTTGCAATAAAGGTAAAAAGGCGTGATTTTTTCTGTAGTTTTCAACTTGCTTTAAACTTGTTAGTTAGAATTGGTAAATAGTTAATTAAATTTAACAAGAAAATTGTCTGAACAATTTATTATTATTTATAACAATATTATCTTAGAATAATGGTAGAAAATTTATATTTTATCTTAAATCTAAGAATTTTTTCAATTTTTCAGTTAAGATAAAGTAATAATTAATCAAAGTTAACAAAATAATTGTTTAAAAACGTAATTATTGTTTGAAACTTCTTTATTTTATAGTGATGATAGAAAGTTGTTTTATTTCAGAAAAAAGCAAGTCTCTAGCATTTCTAAATTTCCAACTTTTTAAAACTTTCCACTTAGCGTAATGTAATAATTAATAAAAGTTAACAAACATAATAGTTTGAACAATTTGTAATCATTCATAACAAATATTCTCTTTGAATAATGCTAGAAACTTACTGTTTTTAAATGTATTTTTTAACGAGGTTGAGATAATAATTAATACAGCTTTAAGATTGTTTAAATTATTTATTATTGTTTATATCTATCTTTCTTTAGAATAATGCAAGAAGCTTGCCGTTTCTTCTGAATTTAAAAAAATTTTAAGGTTTTTTATTTATGAAAAAACAATAATTCAACTTTGAAGATAATCCTTTTATTAAAAAATCCCTTTTCTAATAAAAAAACTCGCAAACCCCAATTTTTACCTATGGGGTTTTTTGGGACCCTATACCAAAAATTATGCCGATGACGTTCGAAAATTAATTTTTGATTTTTGTTCTAAATCTAATTGCGAAAAGAAATGTCGAGGCGATTGTTTCTTGTAAGGAATAAATTTAAAAAATATATATATCTAAAAATTAATTTGTTTGAATTAAAGAGAACTATTTATTTTTGGATTTAAACAAATTTCAAAGGTCTGTAAATAAAAAATTAAGAAAGAAACAATATTTTTTTAGACAACACTAATATTCAATTCCAATAAAATTGAGTTCAGGCCACCTGTAAAAAATTTTCTTTAATTTTAAGGACGTAGACGTTTCTGTTTTTTTTTACGAAATTACTCAAAATGAAAGGGTTTTTCATAGAATACAAAATTATTTCTATTAATTATAAATATAAAATTATTAAATATAGAAATGTAAACGTGAAGCACAAAAAAGTTTAATATTGTAAAGTAACGAAATTGTGTAATATTTTCCACTTTATAGAAACAATAATTAGACTATATATTGCAAAGTTTGTAAATAGGGTGCGTCACTTGCTTCGTAAAAGAAAAACGAGAATTATTTACAGACATAACCTTTTTTACCTCTCACGTCGAAAAAATTCAATAAATAATGGGATCATATTTTCACTAACAAATTTTACTCGAAAAAATTGCGTTTTTTTAACAAGCCATTAGTGAAATGCTAAAATATTACTGTTCCAATAAACAATTTTTAAATTACTTATTTAATTAGTAAAATTTTCACTAATTTAGATAACACGTGGCTCTTGTCTGAATAAAAAATTTAATTTTTCGATACATTAGAGACCAATATTGTAAAAAAAACATAATAATTCCATTCTAAAAAAAAATAGTTGATTTTTAAAGATAAAAGTACGTTTTTTTAAGCAGTTGAATTTTCAAAACGAAAAGTTAAATTTTTCAACAAAAGTTTGATTTCAGCCAAGGAAGACAAGTTTTCAACCCAAAAAGATGAATTTTTTCTATTGCGGATGAAATTTCAATTCACAAGGAAAAATTTTCTACTCGAAAAGTTGAATTTGCAACAAAAAAGTTTAATATCAGCCAGAAGAGATGAATTTTTTTCCAATAAAAATTACTTCTCTACCATGAAAGATAAATTTTCAAACCAAAAAGACACATTACAAAAAACAACAGTTTTGTAGAAAATTGTTTTATTTTTAACAAAATAAAACACCTTTATTCGAATAATTTCATTTTCTACCGAACTAGTGAATCCTAAAGGTAATAAAATTAATTAAGAACCAAAAAGTTGCATTTTTAGCAAAAAACTTGAATTATTAGCTGCGAAGATTAATTTTCGACAAAAAAAACAACGTGTTTTCAAAACAATTTGCAATTAAATTTTCAACAATAAAGATGAATCTGTAACTTTTGGAATTACTCTTTAAGAAAATAAATTTAAAAAAAGAGTTTACGCAAAAGATGATTTTTTAACCCGAAAAAATAATTTTCCACAAAATAGCTGGATTTCGTCTAAATAGTTAAATTTTTCAACTAAAAAAGATAAATTTACAACCAAAGATTAAATCACATAATTAAATAAATAATTATTCAACAAAATAGTTAAGTTTTCAATCGAGAAAGATGACTATTCATCGCTATAATTGAGTTTTTAACTAAAAAAGTTCAATTATTGACCAAAAATCACATAGTTAAATTTTCGGTTTCGAAAACTAATTATTTTGTACTAAATAGTTTTAATTTTTAATTTATAAAGGAAAAATTTTTAACAAAAAATTTAATACAAAAGTTTTCAGATCAAAAGTTGGTGTTTAACAACGAAAAAACGAATTTTTAAAAATAAATTCATTTTTCAAATGAAGAGTTTTATTTTAAATCAAATCGTATAAGCTTCTACCAAATTGCTGAATTTTGAAAAAAAGAAGAATTTTCTAAAAAACTGTTGAATCTTGCACCAAACAAAAAGAAACTTTTTTACAAATATTAAATTTAAACAAAAAATGAAAAGAATTTTCAACAAAATAGTCGCATCATTATCAAAATAATTTTAAAAAATTGCAACCAAAGAGCAGATTTTTTTCTTCAAACGAAATTAATTGAATTAACTCCAAACGAAAAAAATAATAGTAGATTTTTAAACAAAACTAAATTAATTTTTAAATGAGAATAGTTGGATTTTCTAATGGATGAATTTATAATAATGAATCAATTATTATTTATTACTATTTTTATTATATTATGAAATTTAATGTATTAAAATTATTATCAATAATATTATTAGTTAAATTAATTAATTGATATAAAATACAAATAGCAAAAATTACTTGCAAAATAAAGTCACAAATGTTTGAAAACAGCTCAGGAAATCAGTTTAATAAAGCCGAATTTAATTTTCTCTTGGATTCTGTTCTGTAATCAAATAGTAGATTTTAATGATCATAAAAGACAATAGAAACCCATCAGATTGGTCAATAACTACCTGAGCGATCGTTAAACTTAACGACCTGAATGCTGGTTTCTGAAAGCCCCTGTTCGGATGCAACCTTGTGCTAAATGTTTTTTTTTGTGCGAGAGAATGCTGCCATCTGTAACGTCGGTAACGTAGGCATTCGCTTTATGTGTTTCGGAACAGTTAGAGTTCCTAAATTCCCGAGTATTAAAATCAATTTAGGAATTTAATATTTTTAACAATATTTTTATTCAGGAATTTAAAACATGCAAAATAGTAGCTTATTAATTAATTAACACTGTTCGATATAAATTTTAATCCTGAAATTCAAATTCCTCACATTAGTTAATAAATACTAGCATTAAATAATCCTTTTACGGGAAAGCGATGAAATACAAGTTTTCCAAATAATATAATTTCTAATTAAAAGTGTTTCAAATTGTAAACTTTTAGATCAAATTTTGAAAATTGGATCACTTTTTTAGAATAGATTTGAAATTGTATCATTTCTAATGTAAAGCTTATAAAATGAAACAATATCATTTTAAATAAAAGAATCCCAAATTTCAAGGATTTGAGATTACAATTTTTTAACGGACAATTTTATTAGAAAGGATTTGAATTTGTAACATTTCTAATTCAAAGCGTTTACAATTTAACAATATTATTTTGAATTAAAGAAGCTCGAATTTGAATAATTTAGGAATAAAATTTCAAAAATAGGACAATTTAAAAACTTTAGAAATGAAATATTTCAAGAACAGAATTTTCGAAATTCGCAACTTTCTTCTGAAGATTATTCTTTCAGTTATAAATTTTATTGTTTAGTTAAAAATTTAATTATTTTCTTTAAAAAACATCCAATTTGGTTGCAAAGTGTTTACTATTCTTATTCTCTTGTTAAAAAGTGAACTGAAAACTTCTTTGGGTGAAAATTTAAGTATTTTTTGAAAGTTTGTTTTTGTTTTTTTAAATGATCTCTTTCAGGAGAAATTTCATCATTCTTAAAAGACAATGTAACTTTTCAGTTAAAAATTCAATTCTTTTTTTGAAAGTTTGTCTTCTTCATTTTAAGATTCACCTGCTTTAGCAGAAATTAAATTTTTCTTGGATAGAATGCAACTTTTGGATGAAAATCGAGATGAAAATTCACCAATTTTGTTAAAAGTCATAATTTTTTATTGAAAATTCTAATGTTCAAATTCAATACTTGGTGTTGAAATATAATTGAAATATTTTCTGGATAAAAATTCAACTATTTAAAATTTTTTGTTTTTATTTAATTAAACATGTATCTGTTTTATGTCAAATGTCATTTTTCCGGATAAAGATGCAATTGTTCGGTTGCAAATTGAACTATTCTATTATTTTCTTATTTGACTACTTCGAAGAAAATTGACTTTTTGTTTAAAATTTATGTTTTGTTGCTTGTTAAAAATGCATATATTATGGTTGAAAAAATTCGCCTTTTTGGATTGAAAATTCAATTTTTTTCGTAGAAACTGATTTTTTTTATTAAAAAATGCAATTTTTGATGACAACCCAGCTTTTTTTTTAAATTGAAAATTCTTCTACTTTAATAGAAATTCCTTTTTTCTATAAAAAAAGCAAGTTTTTGGTAGAGAACTCAACAATTTTGTAAAAAATTCAGACTTTTTGTATAAAAATCCGTCCTTTGGATTGAAAATTCAAATGTTTTCGTAGAAACGTATTTCCTGTTTAAAAATTCATATTTTGATCGTGAAAAGTCAACTGAAATCTTTCGAAAAAGAAAATTACAAGATTTGGTTGAATCACTTTGTTCAGAAGTCGCTTATTTGTTAAAGATTTATATTTTTAGTTGAAAATTCATTTTTTTGGTTAAAAGTTTAATTATTTTGTTAAAAATTAATCTTTTTTAACAGTAAATGTACCTTTTTCATTTTTTTAGATTAACCTTTTTTATTTAGTTCATAGGATTCATTGGAATTAAAACGGTATTATTTGTAATTAAAATCGTTCCAAATTGTAAAATTTCAGATTACAATTTTTTTTTAAATAGAAAATTTCATTATAAAGGAGTTGAAATTGTATCATTTCTAATTCGAAGCGTTGAATTGAAGAACCTCGAATTTAAATATTTTAAGATTAAAATGTCAAAAATAGGACAAGTTAAAAACTTTAAAACTGAAATATTTTTAGAACAGAAATTAAAAAATTTTCAAAAATTTTCTTTAGAAGATTATCCATTTAGTTATAAATTTTTTTGTTTGGTTAAAGATTTAATACTTTTCTTCAAAATACGTCCAACTTGGTTGCAAATTGTTTTCAATACTTATTATTATGTTAAAAATTAAACTTGGATCTTCTTTGGATAAAAATATAGTATTTTTTGAGTATTTTTGTGTTGTTTAATTAATCTATCTTTTTGGTGGAAAATTGAACAATTTTGTTAAAAATTCATCATTTTTTGTTGCAAATTCCACTGTTTAAATAGAATATTTTGGTGTTGGAAAGAGAACTCAAATATTTTCTGGATGAAAATTCAACTATTTTTCAACATTTGTTTTTGTATTTATTTAATTAAAAATACATCCATTTAAAAAAAGTGTCATCGTTATGGATAAAAAAGCAACTGTTTGGTTCAAAATTAAATTATTATACTACTTTTTTGAAAATTTACTTTTTGTTTCAAATTTATATTTTTGTATTAAAAAATGAACTGAAATCTTTTTTGCATGAAAGTTCCACTTATAAAAAATATGTCGTTTCTTATTACAAATTCATCTGTTTCAGTAGAAAATTGAATCTTTTCTGCATAAAAATGCAACTATTTGGTAGAGGATTCAACTATTTTGTTAAAAATTAATCCTGTTTGGTTGAAAAAATTTGTCTTTTCGAATTGAAAAATCAATTTTTTCGCAGAAACTTATTTTTTTGTTCTTAAAAAAATGCAATTTTTAATCTTGCAGAGTCAACTTGAATCTTTTTTGGATGAAACCTCAACTTTTTTTGTAATTAAAATTTTTCCTGCTTTATGAGAAATTTAATCTTTTTTTTTTATAAAAATGCAACTATTTGGAGGAAAATTCAACAATTTTATTAAAAAGTCGCACTCTTCGTTTAAACTTTATATTTTTGATTAAAAGCTTGATCTGTTCTAGAAGAAATTTCATTTTCTTTAATCTAGAAATGCAACTTTTCAATTAAAAATCATTCTTCTGTGTCTGAGTATTCAACTAATTTGTTTGAAAGATTTGGTTAAATCACTTTGTTAAGAAATCACTTTTTTTGTTAAAGATTTGTATTTTAAGTTAAAAACTCATCTCTTCGGTTGAAAGTTTAATTATTTTGTTGAAAATTATTGTTTTCTAATTGAAAATTCAGCTATTTGGGTAAAAGATAAGCTAAATCGTTTAAAAATTATTTTTTGATTGAAGGCTTATGTCTGATTGAAAATTTAAGTGTTTAGTGGAAAATACTTTTTTTTGTTTAAAAATTGGTTTCTTAAAAGAAAATGTAACTTTTCTATTTTTTAGGATTGATATTTTTTAGTTAAAAATTCGCCTTTTTGGTAGAAAAAAAATTTCAGTTTGAAATTTTATTTTTGTTAGGTAAAAATGCATTAGTGTCATGGAATATTAATTTTTTGTTGAAAAAGTCATATTGTTTGTTTGAAAATTCAATTTTTGTAAAGAAAATTTGTCTCTTCCCTTAAAGGTTCAATTATTTAGATAAACTTCTATTTCCTTCTTGTGTGAAAAATCTTTATTTGTTGAAAATGCGTATTTTTCGTTTTAAAATTCTGTGAATTTCATTTTTTTTTTATTAAAATATAAACTGTGACACTTTTTCGTTGGAAATTTGTCTTTTTAGGTTGGATATTTAACTATTATCTTAAAAATTCAATTATTTTGTTAAAAATTTCAGTATCTTAATGTGCTTTAAGAATTTAATGAGCTTTTATAAATATTTTCAAAAAGGATTTAAAAATTCGTTTTTTTCTTTATTAAGAAGAATTACATTATTTAAATTTAGCTCAGAATTGTGTTATTAAAAAGTTAAAATTGGAAAGGGAGCCGTAGAGAGAGAAAAAATATTAAATTTGGTGTTCAAAAGTTAGTTTTGTTAGTTGAAAATTCAGGTATTTTAATGAAATTCGTCTTTTTTAGAAAAAAAAATTATTCTCGTTATTTGAAGACAAAACTGTTTTGTTAACAATGTATTTCTTGGATTAAAAAATTATTTTTTTAATCGAAAAATTTTATGAAACGCCTGAAAAAGTTCGTAGTTTTGAACAAGTTTGGAACCCGAAATACATCTTTTTTATCTTCTTCTTTATTCATAATGTGTCCCCTAAGGGTTTACATGACTTCCATTCCTTACAATCTTTCCGTTTACATCTATATATTTTTTCAATCTTATCCTTTCTA
>NC_046664.1:14984057-14988451 GCF_010883055.1 Belonocnema kinseyi | reverse complement strand
TTCCACAATCCACTCACCTCAAATTTCACCACAATATCAGAAAAACTCAGCATCCACAATTCCCACTACTTTACACTTTCATACCGGAAACGGAAGTCCCATCTTTTTTATCATCCTTGTATTTTGTTAAAATTAGTATTTTTTGATAGAAAATTATTCTTCTTGATTGCAATATTTCGTTGGAAAATCGTTATTTGTTTCATTGAAAATTAATTTTTTTTAATGTAAATTTAATTATTCGACAGTTGGTTGAAAAGTGACCTTTCATAGTTAAATATTTAATTACTTAGTTAAACATTAATGTATTTTGTCCAATGTTAATTTTGTTGGGAAAAGATTGAGGTACGTAGTTGAAAATTAATTTTTTTTGTGAAAGATTCATCATTTTTATTAAAAATGTATTTCTTTGGTTGAAAATTGATTGACTAAAAATTAACATGTTCTATTTTTGGTTAAAAAGGAATAATTTTTTAGTTGAAAATTCAATTATTTGGTTAAAAGCTCATGTACTTTGTAGAAAAATAATGCTTATGGTTGAATTTCAATCTCTTTGTTTGAAAATTCGTCTTTTTTTTGGTAGAAAATTAATCTTTTTAGTCTATTCGCTTTTTAATTAAAGTTATCTTTTTTAGATGAAAAGTTAACCATCTGACTAAAAATTAATGTATGTTCTCAAAAGTTATTATTTTTAATACAAAATTACTTTAAATCAGATAGGTGAGTTTTTAACCAAAAACAATTTTTTTCACAAAAAAGACGATCTTTTAACAAAATGCATGAATTTTTAACTAAAAAAAGAAAAAAAAAAATTCAAACAAAAACGGCATAGTTGTAGAAAAAATTAATTTTCTACTAAAATTATGAATCTTTAGCCAAAAAGATTCAATTTCTACCGCAAAACTCGAATTTTTTAACTAAAATGTAGGCATGGTAACATATAATAAATTTCTGTAGTGAAAAAATTAATTTTCAACAAACAATGACGAATTTTCAACGAAATAGTTTAATTTTAATCTAAAAAATATTAATTCGAAAAATATCTTTTACATCTTCAAGAAAAAAAAAAAGGTTAATTTCTAGCTTAATAGATTATTTATCAACTAAACAGATAAATTTTCTGCCACAAAGATAAATTTGAACGAAAAAAATTAATTTTGTCTATAAAAAAATGAATTTGTAACTAATTGGTTGAATTTCTAACCAAAAGGAGCAACTTTTAACCAAAAAAGATAAATCTTTAACAAAATGTTAAATTTTCAACCAGAAAGATATATTTTCTACAAAAAAAATACATTTTTAATGGAAATTATAAATCTTTACCCCAAAAACTCAATTTTTAACCAAATAGTTGAATTTCCAACCATAAAGATGAATTTTCAACCAAGAAGATTATTTTTCTATCTAAAAGACGAATTTTCAAAAAACTAAATAAACTTTCAGTCACAGACATAAATTTTCGATGAGAATGATTAATTTGTAATAAAAAAAGGAATTTTCAACCAAAATATGGAATTTTTAACTAAAATTTTGAATTTCTGACCAAAAACATGAATTTTGAGTCAAGAAGATTAATTTTATACCAAAAAAGACTCATCTTCAACTAAAAAGATGAATTTTCAAAAACAAACATTAAGTTTTGACAGAAAAATTCACTTCTGCATTAATTTTCAATCAAATAGTTATCTTTTTGACAAAAAAAGATAACTTAAAAACAAAAAAATGAAGAGACTAAGGGGATTAATTTTCCACCAAAAAGAGACTAATTTTCAACTAAAAGAATCGATTTTTAAAAACAAACATTAATTTTCGACAGAAAATTAACTTTTGACAAAATACATTAATTTTCAAACAAATAGTTAAGTTTTTATATAAAAAAGATAACTTTTGAAACAAAAATCAAAATGACTAAGAAGATTAATTTTCTGCAAAAAACGACAAATTTTTAAACAAAAAGATTATTTTTCAATATGAATTTCAATTTTTTACCAAATGCATGAATTTTCAACCAAACAGTTAAATTTTCAACTAAAAAAGGTTCAGTTTCTAACAAAATTGGAACATGTTAATTTTTGTTATGGAAATTATTTTTAACAATCAAATAAAGAATTAGTAACTAAACAGTTGAGCTTTTAACAAACAAACATGCAAAAAAGTAGAATTTTTTATCGAGAAATATGAACTTCTGATAAAAGTTTTAATTTTCAACAAACAGTTGAATCTCAGATAAAAAACACAAACTGATAGTCAAAAATATAATATTTTCAACTCGAAAGATAAATTTTCAACAAAATATCTAAAAGCTGATATTTCAATTAAAAAATATTTTAATATTAATAGAAGACAGTTGAATTTGATCCATTAAGACGAATTTTAACAAAAGAGTTAAATCTTTAATTAAAAACAATTATTTTTGACATACAATTGTATTTTTAACATAAAAATTGATTCTCTACGAAAAAAGACGAACTTTCAACAAAATACATAAGATTTTATTTAAATTCTTGAAAATTTATCTTTTTATTTATAAATATAATATTTTCAACTGAAAATGTAACTATTTGATTAAAAATTTAACTGCATTGTTAAAAAAGGAACAAATTTGTTGAAAGTTCACACATTTGTTGAAAATTCATACTTTTCGGTTGAGAAGTCAACTATACCGTACATTTTTTTAAATTCAATTTTTTTAAATGAAAATTTCACCATTGTATTCTTAGTGAAAAGTTAATATTCTTAATTTCAAATTTCAAATATTTGGTTAAAAATGTATGTAACTATCTTGCTGAAAATGTATGCATTATGTTGAACATTTTTCTTTGTTGCTCAAATCAAACTTTTTTTTTATTTATATTAAAATATTTTCTCGTTAAAATATTAACTATAACATATTTTGTTCAAAATATCTCTTTTAAAGTTAAATATTAATTTTTTAATCTAAAAATGTAACTGTTCTGTTGAAAATATTCTTTTTTGCTAAAAATTCATATTTCCCGGTTGAAAATTCAACTGGTTAGTCGGATTTTTTTCTTTAATTCAAATTCAACTATTTAAACGTGTTCAGCGAAAAGGGTTAATTTTCTACAAAAATAGGATCATTTTCAACAAAATACATACTCTTTTAACAATATACTTATATTTTTATTATTTTTACACGATTTTTTAACAAAACAGATGAATTTTGTATTCAGAATGCTGGATTTTTTAACAAAATAAAATAGATAAATTTTAATTTAAAAAATTAATTTTTAACCGAAAAAAAACGAATTTTTAACAAAACAGTTGAATTTTTTTGTGGCAGATTGATCAATTTATTTGAAAATTCACTTAAACTATTGCATTTTTTGTGGAAAATTTACCTTTTTTACACAAATGTATTATTTTTCATTAAAAAATGTTCTGTTTTGTAGAAAATTCAACTATTTATTATTTTGTCAAGAATTAATTAAACCAAATTTTTACCAAAAAGTTTAATTTTCGACCAGATTGTTAAACTTTCGAGCCAAAAAAAAACGATTTTTTGAAAAAAGCGTTGAATTTTCAACAACAAAAAATTTTTTTTTTAGAAACATTAATTTTTTACCAGAAATTTCTGACCTTCTATAGGAATAAATGCATTTTCAAACCAAAAAGTGGATAGATAAACAAAATAGTTGAATCTTTTTTTTTTTAATTTTGTAGTGAAGAAAGAATAAAAATGTCAATCAAATTGGTAAATTTTTAAGCCGTAAAGACGTGCCTTCAACGGAACAGTTGAATTTTCAACAAAAAAGGATGATCTTTTAACAAAATTGTTGAATTTTCAAGAAAATATTTCATGTTAGAAAAGGTTTTGTTTCCCCCCCCCCCCCCCGAAATTAACGTGATAAATGTACGACCTCTAAGGAGTGAATAATAGTATATTTTATCACTAGTAGTATGGCACCTGTATAGAACTACGAGTGATGTACGATATTTTATTTGAAATAAGCATTTTATAAGAGTGCAGGGTAATTTTTTCATCCATATAAAAAATCGAGTGTAGGAAGCGTTACAGGTAATATGCGTAGTGAGGCAACATCCAGTAGAGTAACTGCGACTAGGAAAATTCATACTTTTCGGTTGAGAAGTCAACTGTACCGTACATTTTTTTAAATTCAATTTTTTTAAATAAAAATTTCACCATTGTATTCTTAGTGAAAAGTTAATATTCTTAATTGCAAATATTAGCTGGAATAAAAAAAATTGCAGGGTAATTTGTTCATCCACATAAAAAATCGGGCGTAGGAAGCGTTAAAGGTACGAGGGTAGTTCAGTAAGTCCTTAGAATGATCAACAAATGGCGCGCGAATCGCTCCAAATCATCTGTTTTCAGTCAGCACCACTCCCGACTAGATATATGGTGCAGTCACAGTCCA
>NC_046664.1:14955411-14983957 GCF_010883055.1 Belonocnema kinseyi | reverse complement strand
ATAGAGCTCCAAGGAGATTATGTTGAAAAATAAAAAAAAATGTACCCAAAAAAAATTGTTTTTATACTTCATTCTAAGGACTTATTGAACTACCCTCGTAATATGCGTAGTAAGGCAACACCCAGTAGGGTAACTGCGACTAGGATAAACTCAACAAGGCGACCCTAACATTTTTCTAAAGTACTAAGCTAGACAAATATTTAAGTCGCCACGATGAGTTACCCTAGTCGCAGTTACCCTGCTGGGTGTTACCCTACTTCGCACATTACCTGCAACGCTTCTTACCAAAAGTTTTTTCTATTTTCATCAAGTAAAATTTTTTCCCTTAAAATGACATATGAGCTGAAAAAGTTCTGCAAATAATAACCCCAAAATAAAAAACAAAAAAAATATATTTAAGAAGACATTAGGAAATCAGTTAAAAATTTTTTAACTCATTTAGAATAAATGCAACGTTTTAAAGAAAGTTTTATGACCAAAAGTGTAATGTTTCGACAAGGTTTGATGGAAAACATATTTTCGATTTAGAATTTTAAAAAACACAGAAAATTAGATATAGACTAATATGAGTCAAAAAAAAGTCTTTTCCTACTTGAATTTTTGAATTATCTTGTCTACGAGTATAATCATTATTGATATTTTATTCCTCAATCATTTATATAAGTTAACTTCTAGTAAAAATAGTCAAAATAAAAAAAAAGTTTAAATAATGTCGTATTACATATTTTTTAAAGAGCAATTTCCCTCAATAAATATTTAACAGAAAATTATTATTCGTGAAACAGTAAAACAGTGAAAATATAGATTTGTGACTTTAGAAATACTATTTTGAGTAGCAGTGATATATATTGATTAAAAGCAGGCGATAAGTGCTGGCTTTACAAATTTGATCAAAGTGGTGGTTCTAGAGTAATTTATAGGAGAGTGTCGATCGACATGATACAGAGGCATAAATAGAAAGAGGGAGGATAACCCATGACCGCCACATTTTATGACATTCTCATCCCTTTGCATCAATAATTTGATCGCCACGCCTTTAGTACACTTTGCTAAAGCGTGTTTATGATTGTTATTGACTTATAAATTTTTTTTATTAGAACTCAATTTCCAAAATTTACCACAACGTCAAAACTTTTTGAAAATTGATACTCATAACAAACAATATTAGTATAAGCATTCTTATTATTATTTTTCAAATTACATTTTTTCTAAAAAGAGATTAATTTAATTACATTTTTTAATTTAATTCATAGCTCTATCTAGTCTGAATAGAAGTTAAGAATTTCTATTATTTCCTGATGATAATACAGGTTCATTCAAAATTTTAATATGAAAAAACTGGCAAAATATTGCGTGTGTATCTAAGAAAGAATGCTTCTTTTTATCTCTCTAGTAGCTTAAGGGAAAAGCAGAAAAAATTAATTTCAAACAAAGGTTTAATTCATAGCTCCATCTAGTCTGAAAATACGTTAAGCATTCCAGTGGGCACAAAATTTGACGAAGTCTTTACGACATCGTTACGACATATTTACGATATCTTTACGACAACTTTACGACATCCTATGTGCATGTCGTTAAGGTGTCTTTACGATATCATAAATAAGTGGTATGATCTGATGATGTCTTTACGGTATCGCAAAGACACCAAAACGACATGGACATAGGATGTCGTAAAGTTGTCGTAAAGATGTCGTAACGATGTCGTAAAGACGTCGCCAAATTTTTTGCCCACTTGGATTTCTATTATTTCCTGATGACAATTCAGATCCCTTGAAAATGTTAATTTAGAATACCTAGCAAAATAATGGATGTATTTCTAAAAAATGATTTTTCTTTCGATCTCCCTAGTAACTTAAGGGAAAAGCAGCTGACTGTCAATCGAAAGTTCTGTATTTCGATTTTCAGCAGAGTGAAGAAGATCTTTTTCCAGAAAAAAATTTAATTGAAAATGAATGTGTGATTCATAGCTCCATCTAGTCTGAAAAGACTTTAAGGACTTCTGTTATTCCCCGATAATACAGACTGCTTAGAAACTTTTATTTAAAACAACTGGCAAAATAGTGCGTGTATTTCTAAAAAAGGATTCTTCTTTCGATCTCTCTATCATCTTAAGGGAAAATAACCCAACGGAAATCTGAAGTTCTGTATTTCGATTCCTAGTAGAGCGAAAGAAGATCTTTTCTCATCTAGTCTGAAAAGACTCTAAGAAATTCTGATATTCTCTGATGATACTGATTCCTTAAAAATTATGATTATTAATATCCATTTTTATTAGCATCAAACCAACTTAAAAATTATAACTAAACTTATTATTTATTATTATTATTATTGTGTTATATTATATTACGTAATAATATTAGCGTCGAAGGCGCCGTACTTGCAGATTTAATTCGACTTGTAACTCGACCGCATGACTGGAGCCCGGCATACAGGGTTAGCTAGCGTGATGTATTTTACAGGCGCAAAAGGGCGCTCAATTTATAATAAAACAAAACAAAAAAAAGAAAATTTTATGTAAAAATGGTTTTTTTCACTCTAGTAAAATTGCCTTTATATCATGTTGTTCAAATATTACATTAAAGAATGCATCCACATAAACATATCATGTATTGGTAGAATACTAAAGGCATTTTAATCCCCTTAATTATTCTACTCGAAAAGCAATAGGAAAAATTATAGAGCAAGGAATAGTAATTAAAAATCTTTTATTGTGAAAAATTCAATGAAATTATGAAGCAAATAGTTTTTAATTTTACTTTTAATAGTTAAAATTTAGAAGAGTTTCGATGCTTTCATTTTTTATTTATGTATATCAAAATTAAATTGAAAATTTTTTTAGGTTTGTGAATTCAAGTTGTTTAATTTTAGTAACATAGAAAAATGTTTCTTAATATTTTCACAGCTTGTAAATTTTCAAAACCTAATTTTAATTTCTTTTGTGAATAATTTAAGTTGAAAAATAGAAAATTTCGATCATGTATTTGCCGAAAAATTTTTCTTTCTGTCTAGTATGTATTAAAGTAGTAGTATGTATTAAAGTAGATGGTACTGCTATTTTATTAGTTGAAATTGCTATTTTATTAGTTCGTACAACAATTGCATTAGCCGCAGTGACTAATAAGTTAGTGCCAGCAACTATGTAAATGGTTGTCTCAACTAAGAAAATAGCATTACCATATCTTAGAAACTAAATAGTTGGCCCAACTAACCATTTTTTTCAGTGTATCTTATATCTCTAAGAATAATTGCGCAGATTTCTCGAGCCCCATAAAATTATTAATAATTACCCTCTAGCATTGTTATCAATAATTTAAGTTAAAAAATATAAAATATTTATTCTTTTGTTACGAAAAAATCCTTTTTCATCTAATTTGTATCGTAATAGCTTATTAGACTTAATCTTATGTAAAATATTGTTTGAATTTAACATTTATCTTTGTTATAAATAATCTGGATTTTTAAAGAGAAAAATTCCTCGAAAAAGGCCTTCCTCGAGGCTGCCGCTATTAGTACTCTAAATGAGACCGCACGGCCACGGTTACATCACATTTTTATATTTCTGTTTCAATTTGTTTAAAGCTATTTAAAAATAAGTTGTGGCACACAAAAAACGTATGTTGAATGTAAGCACCATCAAATACGGAACTCCAATGTCATTAAAAAAATTGAAGTTCCCCTGATTCCTCATTTTACAAAAAATTGACAAATTGGTATGATCCTATGGCCGTGCGGTCACTTAGACCGCATCGTGCCTCTGATTAGAGAGTTTCTGCCTCAACTGGCGTTAAAGATTATTAAAAATAAAATTTGATCAAATTGATTAATTTCTTACGTATTCCAATGTCTCTTTACACATTTTCAAAAGTACGACAACAAAAACTTTCTATTAGTTTTCTGTTAGTTGTTGTTATTAAATACATTATTTAACTCTTTTCAAGTTATTTTTGACGCCTTGAAATTTAAAAAATTGTAATTAAAATTAATTTGTAATATTATGATATTCAAATCCAAGGACCGAAAAGCGCGCTTTGCGCTCGTGCAATTCCTGTATTAATTAATTTTATAAGTCTCCAAATTAATAAGTGTACAAATAAAAAATGTTAATAAATTGTAATGTTAATTAAATTTCATTCGCAAACAATTTTCTTTTCCAAAACTGAAAAGTTTGTTTCGAAGCAAATAAGATAAACCGACCATTACTGGGGCATTTACGAGAAGCTGAGCTAAACAAACAGAATACATTTTTAGTTTGATAATTAATAAATATAAATTGATTTTTTTATGTATTAATGAAAATTATTGCATAAATTGAAGAAAGTGTTTTAACAATTTGAATTATATTTAGATTAAAATTGTATTATTTGCTTGAAAATTTTATTGACGGAAAAATATTTTTTTATTAATATTTCAACTATTTTGTTAAAAGTTCGTCTTTTTACATTGATAATTTATCTTTTTAATTATAAAGCTTAACTTTTTTGAACAAAAATGCAACTTATAGTTGAAAATTAATCTGTTTAATTTGAGGCTTTAACAGTTTGATTAAAAATCGTTTTTTTTTTTAATAATGAAACTGATTTCAATTTGTAATCATGTAAAATCTGTTTTTGGCTCAAGAATTTCATGATTGGCTACAAAACTAATATGTTTGGTTGGAAAATTTACTTTTTTGTTGACTATTTGTATTCTTGGTTTTGAAAATTATATTATTTAGTAGAAAATTCACAAATTTGGTTGAAATATTTATTTTTTATTTTTAAGTGAGTTATCTTATTTTCTTGAAAATTCATCTCTTTTGGTAGAAATGTTATCCTTTTTTATTGCAAGTTGAACTGTTTGGATGAAAATTTTCTTTTTTTTTAAAATTAATTCAACTGTTTTGAATTAACAATAAAAAATTTTCCGCTAAAATATCAACTCTGATATTATTTGATAACAATTCATCTTTTTGTTAGAAAATTAGTCTTTTTGATTTTAAAATCGAACAATCTGTTCGATAATTGAAATATTAGGTGAACCAAAAAGGTAATTTCTGATAAAAACATATAATAGTTGATATATCAACCAAAAAAAGATTCTTATTACAAATTGAAAGCCGTTGAATTAATTTTAAAAAAAACGACACGTTGAATTTTTGTTAAAAAAAGATTATATTTATATTCTATTAAATAAATATGCGAAACAAAAAGACAAATTTTCAACAAAATAGCTGAAATATTAATCAAAACAAATTTTATTAGTCAAGGAAATACAAATTTGAACCAAACTTTTGAATTTTTAAATAAAAAAGACGAATTTTCTACAAAACAGTTGATTTTTTTTACCGAACTGGATGTCTTCTTAACAAAGCTGTTTAAATAAAAAAAATTATAATACATTTTTACCCAAAAATAGTAGTAATTGCTTAAACACTTTTTCAAATGTATGTATTAATTTTAATTTTAATGAATCCCAAATCTAAAAAACATAGAATAATAGATTTTTTAAACAAAAAGAATAAATTCACTTATTATTTTGTTTTATTTTATTTTATTATATTTATATAATATAATATTTATATTTTATTTATTTTTATTTTATTATTTTGCATAATTTCCATAATAAAAAAAAATGGGTATTCAGAACTTATAAAAAGAAATAAAAAAATAACAAATATACAAACGAATGAAAGAAATTGCCGAGAATATATATTATTATTAAATTATAAAATTTGCCTGAATTCAAATCAGAAGATATTTAATTGAAAAAAAATAAAACCCTGAATTTAGAAATCTCCGAAACTAAAATTCACCTACGAACATTTCAATTTCTGAAATTTGGAACTGCTAAACGTAGTTAATTGAATATCAATCAATAAACTGTTTATGAAATTATAAATAAGGCAAATAGTTAAATTAATAATTGATTAATAATTTATTCATTATTGTCGGCAATTGGAAATTCCGTCAAACTTAAATTTCAGGAATAGAAATATTTATGGGAATTTAACAATTCAATTATTTTAAAATCAGGCAATTTTATAATTCGGTCAATTTATAATTCGTTAATTTATATTTTGGCCATTTCTTATCGCTGATTTTTGGTTTGATTATTAATTTTTTCAATATTTTGTATTAGTTTCGGACATTCAAGCACTTTTAAAAATATTAAATAACGAACTCTGAAATGTAAATTTTTTTAAACCAGATGTTATAATAAATTCATATTGAAATTGAATTCTGAGAATTGAGAAAAAGAAAATTAGTATTAACGCTTTGTAATTGATATAAATGTAATGTTCATAAGATTTTAAAGAAATATTTTATAAATTTTCGAAAATGTTTCCCGGTTTTCAAATTTTTCTAATATATTTAAAACGTGTTAAACTCATGAAAATATTTTTAAAGGACCCGAATTTTTCTCAACATTTTCAAGTATCATTCAAAATTTTTTAAAAAATACCTTATAATCTTATAAATTTTTCCAGAAATTTTAAGAAAATTTGTTTACTCTCCTCGAAACTTTCGAAATTATTTTGAAGCTCCTAGAGTTTAGTTTTCAGAACTTTATAAATCTACATTACTAAAAATGTTTTGAAGTTTAAATATCATTTTGAATCTCTTTAACTGCATACTAAATATTTTTTTATTTACTCGATCTTCTATTTATTTTTATTTTGTAATCTTATCAAATTAAAAACAATTTGGTTTTAAATCTTCTGAACTCTTTTAAGCATTTTGAGCAAATTGTTTTTTATGTTGAAAAAACTGTTTCAAATTAATATTGAATATTATAAACATTAATGAGATTAATATTATTAATTTAATGTTTCTGGTTATCGATTCACTTGTATGATTTATTTTTGAAAAAAAAGATAGTCAAAGGTATTTATTATTGTCCCAGTATTAGATGCACTTTTCACGTTCCCAGTAGGCACAAAATTTGGCGAAGTCTTGACGACATTGTCACGACATCTTTACGACAACTTTACGACATCCTATGTCCATATCTTTAAGTCGTCTTTATGGTATCGTAAATATGTCATATGGTCTGTCGATGCCACAGGCACACAGGATGTCGTAAAGTTGTCGTAAAGATGTCGTAACGATGTCGTAAAGACGTCACCAAATTTTGTGCCCACTGGGTTGTCCCAGTAATGATCGGCTTACCTTATTTGAAAATCCTATTTCACAGGTAAAATGGAATTTTTGTACTATTGATGGAAACCGCAAAATACGTATATAGGGTTCAAAATGACATTTCCTCACTTCGACGTCGCATAAACGCATTCTAATAGACATGCAGGACATGCGAACTCGTGGTGGCAATTTTTTTTTCCCCGAGAAAAACCATTTTTATTCCCTCTTTGTAACGGTTCGCACAGGCGGTGCTCCCTGACAACAGTTTTCATTCCCCTACTCACAGTAAATCACCCCCCCCCCCACCACCCAAACCAACCTTTCTAACCCCCGAGGGTCATGGACATTTATCAATTATTTGGCGGAAACTTTTTGGTCGGCTCGCGACACGACGGACAATCATGTAATTCACTGTCCCGAGATATAAACTTTAACTTTACTTCTTCTATTTATATGCACGTATGAATATAAAATATCTTTTTTAATTCGATTTAACCCCTCGTGAAATCTATTATCCACTTCGCTGTTTAATTTAATTTACGAAAGTAGTAATATAAATAGCTTGTATAAAAAGTAAAGAAAAAATCTCAGAAGGTAAATGATTCTATAATGAAAAATCTGCCCGCTGCGCGCTCGTAAGTTTGAGCGCGACTGTTTTGGTTCGCGCGCTTCGCGCTCGATGACATATTTGTATCGTGCCTCGCGCTCGATAACGTATTTACCTCTCGCTACAAAGCATCGACAAATTTAAATTGGTGATTGTGAATTCTCTTTTGTTAAAGCTCCCTGGGATTTAACGAACATATTCTCATCACGTGTCTTGTGCTTCGTACTTGAATAAAATTTGTTCTAAGCACGAACTTTTCTACATTATGTTCAATTCGAGGTTCAATATTGTACAAATTTTATTCTTCATGATAACTGTAGTATTTGTTCCTTATTTTGCACTAATTTTTATTTACATATACCCTGAAAATTGTATGATTACAAAAAGATTATATTGTTACAATTCATACGAAGTTTCATTATCTTGCTTTTGTAATTTTAAAAAATACGCGTCCTATTTATAAAAGAAAAAAAGAAAAAGATTTCTGTTATTACAATTCTTTTAGCAACTTAGGTGGTTTTTTCATAAATTTGATTTTTTTTAATGCTTTTTTTACGATTAAAAAAAGAATCCCAGCGTAAAATGGTTCTAAGAAAATTTATAGATATAATTTAGGTAACAAATTTTGTTAAATGAAATGTTATTGTAGGTTGTATCGTTTTTCCATAAATTTATTTTCTTATTTTTAATGTATTTTCTACTGATTGAAACATAAACTACGCATTGTATCGAAAAATTATTGACAAGAAATTTGTAGCTCTCTTTCGGTCAATAAAATTTTTTTATTCATTTTTTTATAGCGTGTGCCGTATGTCCAAAAATTTCATTAAAAAATGTTTTAATTTTATTTTTTTACGAATAAAATAAAAACTACGCATTATATCAAAAAGTAATTTACAACAAAGTTGCAGATATTTTTTTTGCACAATTTTGGTTGAAAATGGAATTTTTATTATTTTTTACCCCCTCAAAATTTTATGATTCAATTCTTCAAGAAAATTTAAAAAGTTGTTATGACAGTGTTGTAGGTCATTAAAAAGAAACATGTTTCTTTTCTCGACTTTTTTCACATCGTGCGTTATTTGGTTTGAAATTTTAAATTTCGCTTTTTTCAATTTTGTGAATGCCATAACTCTGCTAATTTTTTTTATCAAAAAAATTCATTAAAAAAATTATTTGTCTTTTTGAGTACTACGAATAACCATACAGAGAATTTTGGTCATCGTGAGAAAAATGTTTTAAAACATTTCCAAAATGCTCACAAAAGTTATCGTGCGAAGAAGATAAAAATCTACAAAAACATACGGACAGACAAACAGACAGATAGATTCGTAAAAACCTGTTTTTCGGAATTAATTAAACAATTTTAATTTAATTAATTGTTTGATACAAAATTATTATTTTGCGTTTTAATTATGGAAAATGTTTCAAAATCTCTATGAGCGCGTCTGTTTAACTCAGCTAAGTTTTCATTTTTTTCAAATAATATAATTTTATTAATTATATTTTAGCTAGGGCTTTAGAGCCTTGTCCTCAGTTACATGGAAAATACAAAATGATTAAAATTGTACTGCTCACACAAAATAAAAGTCTGAATGTGCCAGAAATACATGTACCTATACATTTTAAACTATTCAACAAAAATTTCAACACAATATTATTATTTTTTAAATTATAAATCCACTGATTATAAACCACATAATTGGTCTCGTATAAGTATGTCACGTCACGTTATCAATTACTTGGATAATATTGGGCAGCTCAATTATTTAAAAAAGAAGAATATTATGTTGAAATTTATTCAAATTATTCAAAATATACAAGGGCACGTCCATCGTGTCTATTTTAGTTCTTAGTTTGAATAAATACTGAAATTTAACGGATTTTTAATTTGACTGTGTCTAGTAGCCCCAAAAAATTATCAAAGTTAAAAAAAAAGAATATTTTATTCGTCGCGAAATTTCGGGATGGTTAGGAAAATCGACGAAAAAATATTTGACCACTCGTACCGAATTTCCCGATGTTCTGACATATCGTTCTAATTTAGAATGTAAGTGAGAACAGGGCTTCAGAGCCCTTAGAAAATAGAGTTTATAAAATTGCATTATTTGAACAAAATGAAAACTCAAATGGACTAGATAGAAATGTCTTTTCATATTTCAAACAATTTCTAAGTACTTCAGCGAAATATATTAAATGAGAATAATTGCAACATTAAACGTAAACATAATTTGACAATAGCCTACAGATGATGCGTATCAAACTTAATTTGATGATTACTTGATAAATAATAAAATATTAACGCAAAAGTCAAATGAATTGGAATAAAGCTTAAGCCTTCCAATCAAGATAGAACAATATGTTTTTTTATTGTGATAATCCTCGATCGTCTGGCCAGCATACTAACAAGTGCGAGCACGTCCATAAGAAAACATCTTATCCTTTTCTCGTCTATACCCTCGTGTATTCTTCTTTTTCGGCGTGGTAACATAATTGCTCACGTAGGGCCAAAAGAAAAAGGAAAAAAAAGGACAATGGAAAGAAGTACTGCCTGGTCAGCCAGAATCTAACGACCTTTCGGCTACCTCCAATCATTGGATGTTAATTGTTCGCCAACCGTAGACGTCTACTGAAGGTAAAAAAGAGAATGAAATAATCGACGATCTAACAATGTAACTTTACCTGTTATAGTGACAAATATTTACAAAAATTATTGTATAAACAAATTATTTGTTGGAAGAATGTTTCTTACGTTATATTTCATGAAAATTGGACAGACACCATATAATGATAAAGCAATTTCTTCTTGAGCTTATTATTCTTAATATTATAAACAAATTAAATTAAAAAATCTTTTAATCAGCCATTTTTTGACATAAAAATTTATGTTCTCGCTGTCAGTTTTTTTTAATTAGGAAATTTAAGTTAAATTTAAAAAACGCATAATTTGTTGATTAATATTATGATTTTCTTAAACAAGTTTAATAAACAAAATGCATTATTCGGGCATTTGTCAGAAGATAATTTTTTTAAAGTGCCAGTCGTTTTAGTTGGGAGCTTCATGACAATTTGAGCAACATGCATAACTAGTTTATAAAGTTTATGCTTTTTTAAAACAAATTTAATAAAAATGCATAGACAAAGCATTTGTGAAAAGAAAAGTTCGCGTTTTATAGAAACTTTTTTAATTAGGATATGCATGATGCTTTCAGACAGAACTTAAAATGTTTTGATAAATCTTATCACTTTTTTAAAACAATTTTAATAAACAAATACATTATTGGGACATTTATTGACAAAAATATTCTTCTTTTTTTTCGAATTAATTTAAAATTCATCTCTTTTGAAAATTTAATTTTTTAAACTGCAAATCATTTTTAGTTGAAAACTAAACTTTTCTAGTTAAAAATTAAGAAATTTAGATAAAAATTGGTTCTTCTCAATTGAAAGTTCAACTAGTTTGTTTGAAAATCACATGTTTTGTTAAAAATGTATTTTTATGTTAAAGATTTTTCATTTTAATTTAAAATTCATCTCTCGAAATGTTACTAATATAATAAAACAAATGAATCTTTTTTTTGGTCAAAATTCAATTAACTGGTTCCAAATTAATATTTTCCTTATACTTAATTCTAAAAAGTTAAAAATAATTGTTTATGTTTTTTATGAGAGCAGGATAGAAAAGCATCCTGCTCCCATAAGTTTGACTCCAAAAGTGACTGCCATTCAGGAAACTGACCCATCATATCATAAATCGGAAGAAAAGGTGCCAATTATAAAAGAATATAAATAGAGGGATGGAAGTATTGAGAATGTAGGAAGTATCAAGATAAATTCTATTTCAGAATTAAAAAATTTTAATTTTTAGATTAGTATTGTGAAAGAGAAAAAAAAAGGACAACAAATTTATATAATTATTCTTAATGAAAGAATTCAAGGATAGAACTGTATGATTCATTAAGGTCGTCTAAATCAGTAATTTTGTTAATGTAATTATCTAGTTTTTTAAAAATAAAAACCATTTCAGCGAAGGCTCTTTTTATAGGGTTTTGATGTAATATTTCAATCCCATCCCATAGAAAAAAATGAGAAATATTATCATTGATATTGTTATGTAAATATTCATTTAAGACGTTGTCATAATTTAATGTAACACTATCTTGTTGTTCTTTTCGCCTAATGTGTAAGGGTCTTTTTGTTTGTCCAATATTACATTTACCACAATTACATGCAAAACGTTAGACTACGTTGGTTTTATTCAAGATTACTAATTGGTCTTTGCCTAATTTAATCATTGTATCCAGTTTCGAATTACTACGAAAAGTTGTGGTGATTTTATAAGTTTTCAGAAGTCTTTTTATATTATCACAAATTGTATCATAATATGGAATAGCAATATTACTTTTTGGATTGAATTCTTTTTTTATAATATTATAAGAATTGTTAGTTAAATGTACGTTATTAAGTTCTTTCAATCTATTGGTAATTTGTTTGTCGATAATATTTTTTGGATAATTATTTAAAAATAGATAATGTTTAACTGTATTTATATTATCATTATGAAATTTCCTGTCAGAAAGTAAAATAGCAGAATCGACTAATTTTTTTATAATTGCAATTTTATGTTGTAGAGGACGTTTGGATAAAAAATTAAGTAATCGGCCAGAATATGTCGATTTGCGAAAGTAATTAGTAGAAATAGAGTCATTATCAGTTTTATTAATGCTAATGTTGAGAAAGTTGATAGTATTGTTGTCTTCTAATTCATTTGTAAATTGTAATCTTGTGTGGAATAAATCAAAGCTTTGATAGTTTGTTCAATTTTGTCTTTAGGAATGATTGAAAAATTATCGTCTACAAATCTATAATAGGCCAAATCTTGAAAATCTAATTTGTTGAAAATTTCAGATTCCAAATCTTGCATTACAGTCTGCCAAGTTATTAGAAATAGGAGAACCCATAAGAGTTCCAAATGTTTGTCTGTAAATAACTTTGTTAAATTGAAAATAGGTGTTATTCATTAAAAATCGAATTCCTTCTTTAAATCTGTTTAGAGGTAGTGCAGTGATTTTTTAATGTGAAGCCATCTTTTTTCTATACATTAGTAAAAAAGGAAGTTACGTGAAGAGACATTATAATGTAGTCTGAAGGAATAGTGATTTTTACAAGTTTTTGTCTTAAATCTATGGCATTTTTTATAAAAGATTTGGGTTTAGGAAAAGCAGTGTTTAATATACTATTAAACATTTTGGGATTTATTAAATCATTAATTTTAACTTCAATTTGTTGATAAACTTTATTCTCAAACCATCCACCAATATTTGTAGATGTTACAATAGGATTATTTTCAGTGCAAACAAGTTTGCCTCGATTTTTTCCTCCCTTCCCACTAAGACCTTGAAAATACCTGTGAATCCAACGCAAGCTTTGATAATACCTATGCCTGGGATATTTTCTTTTACTTTTTGAAACTTAAATAAAACTTGTCCGATAGCGTTGCTGACAACTAAGTTGTTTTGTTTCATTTTCCTACATTGGTTTCTCGGACGTTAAAGATTTACTTATATTAATTGCACATTGACTAGAATTGTGCCTAAACATGCCTTTTTCATCAGAAAAATGGAAATCTCTGATATTCATAATCATTTAATCCAGATCTACAAATTAACAAACATAAACAATTATATTCGAATAATCCAGATATTTTTGATCCTTGGATTATTAATTGTATGAAATCTCAGATTCCTGATCATGTCAACGATATCCTTAGATTAGGTGATAAATTCAGTTATACTTTTCTAACTTCAAAAAACCAATACATCTTTGAAATTGTGAAAGATGTAGAAACTAGCATTGACAGAATTCTAGATAAATCACGAGCAGTACTAAGACACAAAATCCTTGCCTTATCTTATCGATACATTAAAAAACCTAACCTTATCTCTGATTCAGTTGGAATCATTTAAAAAATATTGCTGATACTAAAACCTTTCTCAAAGGAAATCAAGATCTTTTTATAACACTTCCGGATGAAGGTAATGTTACCGTCATTCTTAATAAACAAAATTATTATAATAAAATGGAACTAATCTTAAATGATAAATCAACTTATGAAAGAATTCAAGATAACCCATTAAAATCATACAAAGGAAAACCTTTGATAAAATTAACAAATAGAGACTAAAACGTTTTTTAGGACCTAACATAAACAGACTCTTCATAAACCCAATTTTTTTGTAGAAAATGCCATAGAATTAAAACAAAAACTTGTAAAAATCACAATTCCTGCAGACTACATTATGATGTCTCTTGATGTAACTTCACTTTTCACTAATGTTTCCGTAGAATTAGTTCTAAATAGTATAGAAAAAAGATGGCTTCACATCAAAAAAATCACTGCACTACCTCTAGACAAATTGAAAGAGGGAATTAAATTTTTAATTAATAACACCTATTTTAAATTTAACAAAATTTTCTGCAGACAAACATTTGGAACTCCTATGGGTTCTCCTATTTCTATTAACTTAGCAGACATTGTAATGCAAGATTTAGAATCTGAAATTTTCAACAAATTAGATTTTCAAATTTTGGCCTGTTTCAGATATGTAGACGATACTTTTTTAATTATTCCTAAAGACACAATTGAACAAACTATCAAAAACTTTAATTCATTTCACACAAGATTACAATTTATACATGAATTAGAAGACAACATTACTATCAACTTTCCCAAAATTATATTATTAAAAATGATAATGGCTATATTTCTACTAATTGGTTTTGCAAATCGACATATTCTGGCCGATTACTTAATTTTTTATTCAAACATCCTCTACAACATAAAATTGCAATTATAAAAATCTTAGTCGATTCTGCTGTTTTACTTTCTGATAAGAAATTTTATAATGATATTATGAATACAGTTAAACATTATCTATTTTAAAATAATTATGCACAAAATATTATTGATAAACAAATTAATAATAGATTGAAAGAACTTAATAACATACATTTAACTAACAATTCTAATACTATTATAAATAAAAAATTGGATCCAAAAAGTAACATTACTATTCCATATTATGGTACAATTTCTGAAATATAAAAATACTTCTGGAATGGAATGGAAGCTTCTAATGTGTCCTCTAAGGGTTTACATTTTTCTTGCACCTTCTTCTTTATTCCTTTACACACCCCCCACCCACTTACTTGGTGGTGGAAGGGGGACGAACAGTTTACGGTGGGTTCCGAACCATCAAGAGCAACAGAGCTTTAAATACTTAGAGAAAACCTTTTGCTCTAGAGCTACAGGTCCCACGACTCTCCAGAGATGAAAACTCCCTTTCTAGGCTAGTGTTCACTGCATGGGCCGCCGAGGCTCTTCCAGAGTGCGTGGCGGGAATCGAACCCGCAAGCCGACGGAGTGGGTCCATAGTCTACACTATAGCCCCCACGACCATTGGCCCACTAAAAAATACTTCTGAAAAATTATAAAATCACCACAACTTTTCGTAGAAATTCGAAACTGGATACAATGATTAAATTAGGCAAAGACCAATTAGAAACCTTGAATAAAACTGACGTAATCTACCGTTTTGCATGTAATTGTGGTAAATGTAATATTGGACAAAAAAAAGACCCTTACACATTAGGCGAAAAGAACATCAAGATAGTGTTAGATTGAATTATGACAACATCTTTAATGATCATTTACATAACAATATCAATGATAATATTTCCCACTTTTTTCTTTGGGATGAGATTGAAATATTACATCAAGAGAGTAACCCTATAACAAGAGCCTTTGCTGAAATTGTTTTTATTAAAAAAGAACTAGATAATTGCATTAACAAAATTACTGGTTTAGACTACCTTAATAAATCATACAATTCTATCCTTGAATTCTTTCATTAAGAATAATTATATATATTCTTTATCCATTTTTTTGCTCTTTCACAATACCATTAACAACAATACCCAAAAATCTAAAAATAAAAATTTGTTAATTCTGAAATAGAATTTATCTTGCTAGTACCTACATTCTTAATACTTCCATCCCTCTATTTATATTCTTTTATAATTGGCGCCTTTTCTTCCGATTTATGGTATGATGGGTCAGTTTCCCTAATGACACTCACTTTTGGAGTTATCCTAATGGGATCAGGATGCTTTTCCATTCTGCTCTTATAAAAAATATAAACAGTTATTTTTAAGTTTTCAAGATAATTTATTACTTTTTTAAACTAGTCTCAGTCCACATGTTAACAATAACTGATTAAATTATAACTATTTTTGACTGACTCCAAAAAAGTGATGTCTTTACGAAACCAATCCGTACGTACTTTCTATTGTTCAGTTAATAAGATTATTATATTATTTTAATTTTTTTACATAATTGATATTTACTATTCTAGACTATAAATATTTTATCGGTTCTCCCCTGATGATGGAAGTTGTGAATTTCCGAAACATTGGGATTTTTTCTTTTACTTTTTGAAACTTAAATAAAACTTGTGCGATAGCGTTGCTGACAACTAATTTGTTTTGTTTCATCTTCCTAAATTGGTTTCTCGGACGTTAAAGCTATGTGATGAGTATAACAGCTGATCAAGTCAGCTCTAAGATCAATATTTTTTTACCCATATTGAAAAATAAAAGTGTAAATAAAAAAAAAAAATTTTTCTTAAAATTTCCACCAGAACAAAGCAGAGACATTTACTTTATTACCTTTTCTTTCATTTCCCAAACTTTCAGAGCGATACCTCATTTCGTTTAGACGTAAGTTGGGAAAGAAAAATTGAAGACCAGGCTTGATCACGTGACCCTCACGTCACATGGCCGTTACTTATATTTAAAATTATTTATATTTTTTATATCAGATGTTAAACCAAATTTTTTTGACTGGAATTAAATGAATGTTTAATGATTTAAATCATTTCACAATATTCACTTAAATTTTACAAAAAAATAATTATATTCAAATATAGGCACTATATCTGCAGTACAACGTCAAACAAATTTTGGTTGATTTGAAACATAGTTTCTGTTTATTTAAAAATAAATTTTCCTTTATATCGAAGGTGACACATTTTTAAATATTTTCTTCTATGTTTACTTCCTGCGTGAACGCGGAAAGAGCATGGAAATAATCTTATCAGTAGACAGCAAATAATAGTAGCATGTAAGATATGCACAATGAGGCCTGGTTATTTCTTAACCCATTAAGCCCTGACGGGGCGCATTCTTTTATTTTTTTCAGAATTCTTAAGTTCAATTAAAACTGTCAGAAATTTTTTATTAAAAGACCAATATCTACGGAGAATTTCACTATCTTTCTGAATCTGCCATTTGTTTTACAGCAAAATGTAATCTTAATAGGTTATGTTCGCTTCTTTAGCGAAAATTCGTGTTACAAAGAATTTTTTTTTTCTAAATGGATGCTTTCGGATCGAAATCATAGGCGAATGTGTTCGAAAAGGAAATGTATCGCGTCCTCGAATCGTTTTCTTTTGGGTCTTACTCATTCCACTTAGAAAATCGAATTGTAACTATTCAAAATGGCGTCTCAAAGTTAAAAATTTTAGACGATATAGTAGTCTTTGCACATAAAAATCGATTTCTCACAAATTCACGTGAAATTTTGTAAAAGGGGGTTTTGGAGGTCGCTGATTACGTATCCGAGATTAAATTTGACAAATTCAAGATGGCGGATCTAAAATGGCGACTAGACCATTTAATTACGCTTATTTGTATGATAATGTACACTTAGGGGGATTGGATGTCGCTAATTACGAATCCGAGATCAAATTCGACATATTCAAAATGGCGGATCCAAAATAGCGGCTCAAAATTTTTTATTATGCGTATTGGTATAATAATGTAAACTTAGGGGTCTTTTGGGGTTGCTGATTATGAATATGCAGTCAAAGTTGAAAAATTTTAAATGGCGGACCAATATGGCCAAAAAAAAAAAAAGAAAAGACCCAAAGAAAAATATTTGTATTATTATTGTGGTCGCTCAGGAATTAATGAGTAGTAAAAAAACCTAAAAAGTGATGAATGCATACGTTTTTTAGCCGTCAAAATAAATTTTATTGACGTTGCCCAGTTTTCACCTCGAATTTGTCGTATCTGATATCGGATTCGTAATCAGCGACCCAAGAGCCCCCAAATTACATATTATCATTCACATACATGAAATTCAATTTTTTTTTTCAACCGCAATTTTGGATCAGCCATTTTGATTTTTTCAAATCTGACCTTAGATTCGTCCTCAGAAACCCAAAATACACCTTAGTATACATTATAATACCAATACGCGCAATTAAACTTTTTGGCTACCATTTGGATCCACCATTTTGAATATGTTAAATTCGATCTCGGATTCGTAATCAGCGACCTTCAAAACTCCTTAGTATACATTATCATACCAATCCGCGTAATTAAATTTTTTGGCCGCCATTTTGAATTTGTCAAATTTGATCTCGGATTCGTAATCAGTGACCTCCAAAACCCCCTTCTACAAATTTTCGCAGCTTGTGAGAAATTGATTTTTATGTGCAAAAACTGCTATATCGTCTAAAATTTTTAACTTTGAGACGCCATTTTAAATAGCTACAATTTTATTTTCTACGTGGAATCACTTGGTCACGAAAGAGAGAGATTCGAGGACGCGATATATTTATTTTTTGAACACATGCGTCTTTGATTTCGATCCGAAAGCATCCATTTAGAAAAAAAAATTTCTTTGTAACACGAATTTTCGCTAAAAAAACGAACATAATCTATTCAGATTACGGGTTTCTCTAAAACCAATAGCAGATTTGAAAAGATCGTGAAATTCTACGTAGATATTGAGCTATTAAAAAATTTTCTGACAGTTTTCATTGAACTTAAGAAGGCTGAAAATATGGAAAAATGCGTCCCGTCAGGGCTTAATGGGTTAAAATATTTTTTGTGTCTATCATCAAAGTAAAAAATTTTAATAATCTGCAAAATTTTCTTAGTAAAGCCTTATAATCGTCAGTATGAATGACAGTGATTTTAGTTAGAATTTATCAGTCTGGCTTTCGAAATTCTCCGATAGAGAAAATGAAGATTGTTTCTTTTCCGCTTGCAATCGCAGTTTTCCTGCTTGATTTTGTTGGTAAGTGTAAGAATATAGAATACAAATTTTACTTCACCCTTTATTTTTTGAAGTTTTAAAATTAATTGTTTAAAAGTAGTGAATTTGTACAAACTTATGAGTAGTAGCTTTTAAATCTTTTTCTAAAACTATGAAATTTATTTATTCTGAAAATTTTAAAAGGTATTTCAGGCTACAAATAAATTGTTAAAGCACTATAATAGTTTGTCTTATAATAAGATGTTCGTTGACCGATTTTATTTGTCTGATAGTCGAGGTATCTGGTACTTTTACACCGTATTAAGTAGGTAATACGCTTTTTTTGCGAAAACTGTTTATTACGGGGTTCTGAGTGAAATTCCAAGTTTTATAGAAACTAAACCAAAATAATGCTCAAAAAATTCTAAAAAATTTGATTGCAAAAAAAACCTTCTATCTTCAACAGGTGCCGAGTTATTGTCCTTTAAAGAACGCAGATTTTTTGGAAAACGAGGCAAAAAAACCCAATTCATAAATTTGTATCTGTACTTTATAAACTGTTAATTTTACAAAAGTAATTTGGTGATTGTGAATTCTCTTTGGTTAAAGCTCCTTCGACTAGAACGAACACATTCTCATCACGTATCTCGTGCTTCGCACTCGAGTTTATCCTGGAAATTTTTTTAAAATTTTTTTAAAAATTGCACATTCTTAAAAAAATGATGTTATTAAACGGTTTATTGCAACTTCTATTGTTTTTTCATTAACTCTATTTGCTCATTTCAAATGTTTTCTTTATAAAACGTTGCATTCAAAAATGTAACTTTTATATTTCGATTATTTTGTATGCTATCAATATTTGAATTTTTGATTTATCGAGAAAATTCAAAAACTTGTTATGATAATCTTCCAGGGCCTTTAGAATTGAAACTTTTTCTTCTCCTGCCAATTTTTCATATCGTCCCTTAATTGGCTTAAAAGATTCGTTTTCGTGTGTTTTTTGGACTTTTGTGAATGCTGTAACTTTAATAATTTTTAATTTCATGAAAAAAGTCATGAGGATAAATTGTTCGAGTTTTTTAATACTATGAATAACTGCATAGAGAATTCTTGAATTGTAAAAAAATGGACTCAAAAATATTCAAAATGCGCTCACTTTTTGAATTTTCATCCAAAATGGTTGGCTAGCGAACTTGACCTCTGGTTTGAGACACTAAAAGAGTGTACCAGAGGCCAATGTAATAGAATGAATTTTTCAAAAGTTGTCTTGCTGACAGGCAGGCATTATTACAGACAGACGGACAGACAGACAAATGCGTAAAAACCGGTTTTTCGGATTCGGGAGGTCTCAAAACGTGGACATTTGACAAAAACTAGGAGGGGGGAGGGTGCAAAATTTTACAACAATCTAATATCTTCTCTGATGAGAATGTAAAAAAACTTCGGAATGGAAAGGGTTAAATTTTCATGATTATAACTCGTGATCTATATCAGCTGAAACATTGTATTTTGTTAATTTTAAACAGAATTCAGTCCTCTATAATTTATTTCCTTGATGTTTTTCTATAGGATGTGTACGAAACGATTAGTTTTGAAAACACTAGTCTGGCTATAAATAGCTCAAAAGAGCAAAAAAAATTATGTTTCTTAAAAGAGTCATAACTCTTCATCTGTAACGATTAGAAGAATGAATTTTTTTTAGATTTACGCAAAATTTCCTGGCCTATAATTTTTTTCTTCTACCACTTATTTAGCTTCACGGAGAAGTAAAGTATTTTGAACAAACTGAATAAAAGTAATTTTCCCTGAAAAATAGGTCATAAGCGGTCAACTTTGTGAGGCTATAAATTATGACCCATTGACGCTAAATTATTGCGTTTTGTTTTAGAATTACTAGAAATTGCTTCTACTCCAATTTAACTTTCGATTTTTTTGTAAAATTAACAGGTTCCATAGTACAGATACAAACTTTAGAATTGGGGGTTTTCGCGTCTTTTTTTAAAAAATCGGGTGTTTTGAAGGACCCGAACTTGGCATCTGTTGAAGATAAATGTTTTTTTTTTGGCCTCAAATTTTTCAGAATTTCTTGTAGAATAATCTTGCTCTTCAACATTTTGCCCTAAAATTCAATCGGTCTACGCAATCACGATTTTTGAAATTTTTTTTGAAAAATGTATGCAAGAAGCACGAATGTCTTTTCCAGAATGTTTGGAATTTCAATCAGGACCCCTTAATAAACCGTTTCAGCACAAAACGCGCATCCAAATATTAAAAAAAATTTATAAGGCAAGAACATGTTAAGTTTAGTAATTACAAGTGTCTTAAGTAGATGGGCTAACATAACAATTTTTACCAATTTAACTTTAAACAGATTTTAAGAAGGAATACAATTTTTAATGGAACATAAAGTTTTTAAATTCAATTATAATTTATATAAAAAAATACATGAAATACTAGGGTGGCTCAAAAACGTTTTTTTATAGGACACCGACCCCCCCCCCCATTTCATACTAAATGTGAAAAAAGAAATTCCGACATTTTTTGATATTTTGATATTTTAACAGATGCCGATTTTGACTTGAAGCCTCCATGTAAAATGCATGGGGATAATTAACTTTTTTGAGTTTTTCGAATAATTTTTTAGGGTTTGAAAAAAGGTGCCAGGAAAATTTAAAGGCAATTCTTCATGAAATCGACCTTTTGATCACTGTATTCTGGTCTTTTTAACTTAAAATTATTCTCAACATTTTCAAAATGTGCTCACTTTTTGAATTTTTACCAAAAATGGCTGGCTACCGAATTCGTCCCTTCTTTTAGAACCTTAAAAAAGTGTGCCAAAGATGGATTTGATTCGTTCAATTTTTTCTAGAGTTCTCGTGTTTACGGACGGACGGACAGAGAGTCAGACATACGCAATCCTCCAAAAACTTTTCCTCGTATTTTGCGTTGCATATTGGCTTAAGATTTTAATTTTCGATGTTCTGCATACTACTTTTGAGAAATAAAAAGAAAATGATTAGTCCTATTGAAAAATGATTAATTAGAGAAATTGTGCAGGATTTTTAAAAATCTAATATTTATCATTAAGACTTTTTTTCGTCTTTTGCGTCGTTTGGTTTAAAATTTGAATGTTGTGATGTCAAATTTCGGATAATTCTAATACTTTCTCAATCATAAATGATTAGAATGTAATAAATCATAAGAAATGTGCACCTGTTTTTAGGCGAACAACTTTTGTCTCTCAATTCGCTTTCGTACCTTTTGTCGTTTTTCAAAAATTTTTCATTTTTATTTTTAATGTGATTTTTATTATTAAAAACGAAAACACGCGCCCTATCAAAATTAATAGGTGATAAATTTTCAGATATGTTTTAGGTGCACAATTTTATTTAAATAATTTTTGTTCTCAAGTTGAGTCGTTTTTCCAGAATTTTTTTTAAATTTTTTATTTTCAATTTTATTTTTCACAAATAAAACAAAAAGTACGCCTCTATTCAAGAAGTGATTATTAAATAATTTTTAGATTTTTTGGAAGATCGCAATTTTTGTTTCTTTTTTTTCGGATTCTGCATACTTTGACCACAAAATGGAATTTTTTGATTTTTCATTATTATTCGGGCAATCAAAATGAGAATTTTTGATTTTCTAAGTAAATCCAAAAATATGTCATGACATTCTTTTAGGGAGTTTAAAGAGCAATGTTTTTCTTTTCTTGACATTTTTTCATATCTTGCGCTATTTGGCTTGAACTTTTGAATTTCGGTTGTTTCAAAGAATTTTGAAAATGCTTTAACTCTAGGAATTTTCTTTTTATCGAAAAAGGTTATGAGGATAAATTGTTTGTCTATTTTAATACTATACATTTTCGTACATAGAATTTTCAAATTCAGAAAAAAGTGGTCTCAAAGTTTTTCAAAGAGCGCTCACTTTTCGAATTTTTATCAAAAATGGCTGGTCAACGAACTCGTCCTTTCTTTTAGGACTTTAAAAAAGCTTGCCGAAGATGGATTTGATCCCTTTAATTTTTCGAACGTTATCGTGTTTACGGAGAACGGCCGGATGGACAGACAGAAAGACCATCTTAAAAACCTGATTTTCGGATTGAAGTGCTCTTGAAACTGTGGGCTTGCAAAACTGTGATGACAAATTTCCGACGCTTCTAATACTTTCTCAATCATAAATGTTGAGAATTAAAAACTAAAAACAACGCTTTAAACTTATGAATCTTTCACTACCAAAAATGGTATATTTTAGAAAATGATCCAACTTTTTGAACTTTTGTCTACTTAAAAAACTGCCCGAACTCATGTACTCAAAAGTTTGGCAAAAATTTGTGAAATTCATAATTTTTTTTTTTAATTTTGAAAAAGCTTTAACTTTTTGAATCTTCGTCGAATTAAAAAACTTAACTGAGATTGTTTCTAAATATATTTGATATCCGGAAAAGAAATCAAATGAAATTTCATAATCTTTGAGAGAAATATTTTGTTCTATTTTTCTGAACATTTTCAAGATTTCCAAAAGTATGTAACTTTTCTAATTTTCATTGAAATTGAAAATCTTATTTGGATAATTTTGAATTCCTCAATTTAAAAACAATTAAAGAATATGTAATTTACTAAATGAAAATATAAAAAAATATAAATTGTAAATTCATATAATTTTTTTAATAGAAATGTTTTTAAATTTATTTTAAAATTCAACTTGATAATGCAAATTAGATATACAGTTAATTGTTTAACTTGAGTATTTTCTTATTATTTATTTATTGATTATTACTGTTTTTTTAATGTAATCAAATTTAAAATTAAATAATTAGTAATTAATTATTTTATTCTTTTATAACTTAACCTTAACAAAACTCTGATCGTAACGTAACTTTTTAAAATTAAAATAAAATAAAAATTTATAAATTGTGCTTTATTATAAATTTACCCGTGGTTCTCCAATCATACCTTCTGATAAATACAACTGCATCCGTCTTACTCGGATTGACTGACAGTCCAGTCTTGTTACACCAAAAATCTACTATTCTTAGTGCTTGCTGAATTACTCTAAAAGGCGAATCCAGACGCTGGCTGCGCACGATAATCAGTATATCGTCCACATAACCTTCGGAGTAGTGGCCCTGACGCGTGACCAGAAAAAGCAGTTAGGTTCCTGTTAGCCAGCGTGTAGCAGGTTTATTCCACGACTACAATAGGCACACCGTGTGCGATCATAGCCGCCCTGATCATCTGATCACCCCTCCAGAGGTGTAGTTAAAGGCTTCTTCGATGTCCATTAAGATATCAATCGCGAGGCATTTCTGTTTCAGTTGTCCTTCGATTAGGTTAACTGCTGTGCTTTAGGCCGTCTTAGTTGAGTAACCTGCCTTATAGTCATGTTGCTGCTTGTGAAGTGGCCTACTTGACAAGACCTTATCGCGAATATATCTGTCCACAAGTTTTTCCACTGTTTTTAGTAGGAAAGATGTTAGACCAATGGGACTGGAATCCTTGGATGAAGTATACCCAATCCTGCCTGCTTTCGTAATGAAAACTATTCTCGCACCCCTCCATGCCGCTGGAACCTAACTCAACGTCAGACTAGCCTCAGCAAGTCTCACAATCGGCACTATGATGATCTCACGAGCGCTTTGAAAGAAGACTGGATTATCCGGACCAGGAGACTTGTAAAGACTGAAGGATTTTAGGAGCCACCTGACCCTGGCTGGGATAACAATTTCGTTGGCTAGCTGCCTGCCTCATCGGGCCCAGTTGAGCCACAGGCGTATTTGATTGCCTCGGAGGTGCCGTCCCCTCTTCTCCTAACTTTGTTATCCCTGGAAAATGTGCATTGGTCAGGTTTCGAGGATAGCATCTGGACTGCCTTACGTATTGCACTCATCTATTCATCTACTCATCTATTCATGATTGAGGTCTATGGATCCTTGGTTTTGCCAGTACTGGCACGTCTGAGCCTTACCTTTGGTTTTCCTGCGAATCTCTTATAGTTTTTCATTCCAGCAGTGTGTCTCCTCAGCCTTTTGGACTCGTGAAGGTCGACAACTATTTTCATAAGTAGATTTTATAACTTTCGTAAAAATCTCTTCTGCCATTTCCAGGCTATCCACGTGTCTAATTCATCTGAGACTCTCCACTTCTTGATGTTGTCTCTAAAACAGCCTGTACAGAGAGTGATGTCAACGTCTTCGTCCTTGACCAAGTTACAAAACGTCGAGTTATTTTGCGTATCAAGAATATCTAAATGAAGGGTGATTAGGTATGCCACCAGATCGTTACCTCATGAGCTGACGTTCGTGCTGCCCCACAAAGTTTTGTGGGAATTAGCATCGCACACCAGAAGAAGAGGAAGACCCCTTACCTTGCAGTATTCCTTCAGTGTACTTACCTCCACTGGTGGATTGGTATGGCTGTCATATGGAAGTTAAGCCGATCCCATGACTAGCCTTCCTATTCCTTCAAGATTTGTAACTATTAATATTAGGTCTTTAGAACATGGCTCGAGCAACAGTAGGACATTGACTCCCTTCGCTAGTATACAAGCCTTTGGATTAGCCGCCTTTAGGTCTATGTAACAAAAACCCCCTCCCCTAAACCGCTAACGGTATCTGGAACTAACAAGGTTTCGGAGATTAGCGAGATACCTGTGTGCCTCGCAGCCATACCTCTCTGCAAAACTGCAGAGGCACTTTGCTGTGATGCAAGTTAATTTTGGTAATGGTTAGACCGGGAGCAGTATTTAAGTCAGTCCCGATCTTCCTGTACAGCGATAGGTTTTTCCGATAGGCTTCTCCCTGTTGAGGACCGCAAGAGCCCTCGACTGAGACTCAGGGATTTGCACAACTAGGAGATGTTTGCTTCCTTCTTCCGTTGTTCCTTCTTCCTGAGGCCTATCGTGTCTGACGATTTGCCAGAACGCTGTCTTAAGTGAGGGGTTGAATCGCTGCAATCGCCGGAGGACCACAGACGGGTCTTCCAGTTCACCCTGGAACCACAGGTTCCAGGGTGAACAGTTTCCAGGGCTACCGGTCATTCCTGTGCCGATTCCAAAAATCGGGGATCTGTCCGGGTGGGATTCTGACCTAAGGATCCAGAAGGCCCGTGTTAGCTTGGCTCTTTCACCCTTTTATCATACTATAATCATGCATATCAGGAGAGCCCGTTTATAGAACTCCTTTCATCTATATCAATATGCATGCATGCCAAGGTCCGTTTGCTCCCTATGCCCCATACGCTTAATTCCCAACTATTAAAAAAATGTTACAAAATGAGTTATTAACAGTTGATTACAGCAAAAAATTGTTCCTAACAATTTAGAAGTTAGTTGTTTACAGTTGATTGCATCGAAAAAATCAAGTTTGTATCTCCAGAAATAGCCAAATAATACGTTTGTTAGGTTAGACAGTTAAAACATATTTTAGTTTTTATTTGGTAGCAAAATATTATTTTTAGGTTTTATTTCCAAGTAGTACAGTAAAACTCTTCTATATCGCCGATTTTGGGGCTGATGGTAAGTGGTAACTAACTCATTATACCTCGATCCGCCTTTGTTTGTTTAAGCCTAAGTGCTCGCCTGAGTGATAGTTGCAGATGCCGCGCACCCAGCGCAGCTCCTGTTACACCAACATGCAGCGCGGCTTTAATTTTCAGAAGGGCTATAGTAAAGAGGTCTATTGAAGAGTTACAATGTATGTGATCGATATCATAGAAAAAACTTTATTTATTTTATCAAAAATACTTGACATGGATATTTGATCATAAAAATTGCTTGCAAAACAACAAATTGTTTATTAACATTTATCAATTCAACTAAAAAACTATTTTTGTCCATAAATTGTTTAAATGTAATACGAATAAAGTTACAAATTGCTGCCAATCCCCACAAAACTATTCATATTTACCAATTAGTTTATAAAAAAATTAAATATATTTTTTAACATTTTCATTGCTATTAGACATCGCCTTTGGATAGTCTCTTTCAATATTTTAGGTAGTGTTGATTGAATCGAAGAATTTGTTTTAAACCGGTATACTTTAAAAGTCCAGTTTCTTTCATTTGTGTTATTAAATAAACAAAAAAATAAACAAAAATCTAAAAATCGGCTGACAATTCGAGGTGAAATTATATTAGCTTTCATTTGCAATCAAAAGTTAATATCAAACAGTTTTGAGTTGAAAACTTAAAAACATCACGTTTTTGAAAATAAAAATGTTGCTAATTAAATAGTAATAATAATTTAAGTCTTTGAAAAGAGTCTCATTAGACGAGCGTCAGTAAATGGCTTGTAGGTTTGGTTGTGCGTCAACATAGCCATATGCGTATATCAAATAATAGCAAACTCTATTTGATCGGTTAATAACTTGGTGGTTCTTAATTATATGTTTTCAGATATCTCTGAAAGTACTTAGATTTTTGAAAAAATCTTTATATGAAACTGTAGACCCTGAAAAATATAACATTGGGATGTATTAACAGCTTTTTTCTAAAAACACTAGTTTTTGAAAAAAATTAGAAAGATCCTTTGCATAATATGCACAATAAATAAACACAAGATTTATATACGTTAAAAACTTTTTTTCATGTTTTAATCAACTTCATCTAGACGAATGTCAATATACTGAATGCTACAGAAGTTGAAATCGAACCCAGGTCTTCCGATTTCCAATCGAGTGCTCTATCCACGAAGCTACTCGTGAGATAGAAAGAAGGATGTTTTTTCACAGACATCCCACATAGATAGATTTTCTCAAAAAATTAATAGATTTAATATATAGCAAATCTGTATTTTCATCGGAATGCTAAATAATCGATCAGATGAGATACTTATCACATTACTTGAAAATAGGTACCTACTTTTTAGATATCTACTTCTTCATCTACTTTATCATCTTATCGACCATATACCATCTCGATAATAATATAAATTACGTATGTCTTATATCTACGACTCTTCAAAGAAAACCTTGCCATATAGAATGTCTAAGAAAAAAATTCTTCTATTGCTCTCTCGAGTAGCTTAATGGGTAGAGCACCCAACCAACAATCAGAAGACCTGTGTTCGATTCCTAGCGGAGCGAAAGAAAGGAATTTTTAAAACATACAACATTTAATTTTAAAATTGTTTTGTTTGTTAAAAGTTAATAACAATTACTTCCATCAAACTGTATAAAGTTCTGTTCAAGTATTATAACGCATGCAAACTAAATAAGTCCCGTCCTGATATAATTGCATTTATTTCACACACTATAAAAATATAAGGATATAAAAATGTATCAAGTTTTCAAAAATCGGTGGTACAAAAGAAAATTGAAGGCTCCATATCACGATGATAAAACAGTGACGAATTCGTCTTGTACCGAGCGCGTCTCTCAGAGTACTAGTCCTCCAGCCCCTTTTACCCCAGGCCCTTTCCAGGAGCAGTGCCTTTTTTAACCTTTTACCACTTCGTATTTTGAATTCATAAACATTTTGAAAATAAGTCGCAACGTTGTACTTATCAGAGAAGTGAACCTTAAGCGATGGTCACAGCATCACACGGGTAACTGTACCTCGCCTAGACAATAATAATGACCTCCAGACCGAATGAGGCATCTTAAAGGGTCCTCAGTCTTGGTACGAGGGTGGATTGATAAGTTTCCGGCCTGACCAAGAGATGGCGCCACTAGGCCTACCTTGAGGTGGCGTTCTATAGTACCATCCTTAGATAGCTTG
>NC_046664.1:14947681-14955311 GCF_010883055.1 Belonocnema kinseyi | reverse complement strand
CTTGACGAATCATTCTATAGAGATGGCATTACTAGACTAGAACACCGCTATGAGAAATGTATCAGCCTCGGAGGAGATTATGTTGAGAAATAAAAAAAAAAATTCTTAAAAACGTTGTTTTTCTTGGTCAGGCCGGAAACTTATCAATCCACCCTCGTACACTGAAGCAATTTCACTTTATGACAAAAACGTGCTTTCTGTTGATTTCCCTTGCTTAAGGAAAACTTTAATAAGGTTCTGGATTTGAGAAAGTTGACAAAAAAAAGGAAAGAGACCAAAGGCTAAATAATGAACTTTCAATTTCTAAAATAAAAATATCCTTTAGTATAGTTTAAACATCCCGCCCACTGTTGAAAGAACGCTTTCAACTAGAATAATAATATTTGCTTACAGAACACAATACGAATACAAGTGGAACACACATACAAGTACAATTAACAATTCTTAGATTACGGGTATGCTAGTTACATATATCGATTGGATGTAGTATACATGTTAAACATTAGATAAACAAATAATGAAACAATAAATATTATTCTACATGCATGAGGTAAGTCTGAATAAATAATATTTTGCTGAAAAAAATTGTAAAATCACTATGAATTATAAACTGATTTATATAATAACTGTGGCTATAGTTCATATTTTCCATACAAGGTAACTAAATTTATAACTATCAGCGATAAATAAGTAGCAATATATAATTTATAATCAAGTGTACATATATAAAAAAAATGAAGAAAGGGTTACTCAAAAGGTAAAATACAAATCTTAGCGACTGGTCGTTTGACGACAGATTTGGCCAGACGCACTGAGACAGTTCTAATCACATTGTCCTTGCCTGGATGAACTTCTATGATTTTTCCAAGGAGCCAGTTCAATGGCGATAGGTCATTGTCCTGAACAACAACCATTGCTCCTGGTACCAGGCGGTTTGTTACCGGCTGGGCCCATTTGTGACGTTGTTGCAGTTGATTTAAATATTCTCTTTGCCAGCGCTGCCAGAAATGCTGGGTCATTTGCTGCAAATGCTGGTATCGATTGAGTCGATTTTGTGAAAGATGACGTAGATCTGGCTCTGGGATTGCGGTGAGCGAATCTCCAATCAGGAAATGTTCAGGGGTTAAAGAAGTAAGGTCATTGGGAGCATTTGAGATTGGGGGCAAAGGACGTGAATTCAAACATGCTTCAACTTGCGTTAACAATGTATACAGTTCTTCGTAGGTGAGACTCGTTTCTCCCACTACACGATACACATGTTTTTGTCGCAGATTTTACAGCAGCTTCCCATAAGCCTCCGAAATGTGGTGCACTGGGAGGTATCATGTGCCATGAAATTTGTTGATTCGCAAGAAAGTCATGCACATTACTTTGAAATTCGCTGTCAGACAATAGAGCTCTTAATTCATTGAGTTCGTTGCGAGCGCCTACAAAATTTGTGCCGTTATCGGAATGTATATGTTTACATATACCTCGTCGAGAGATAAAACATCGCATACAATTTAAGAACGCATCAGTTGACAAATCGTGTGCTAGTTTTATATGTACCGCTTTAGTTGTGAAACACACAAAAATGCACATATATGCCTTGATTTTCATGCGAGTACGCGGTCTGTCTTTTAGGTAATAAGGTCCGGCATAATCGACTCCTGAGGTGTAGAATAGTCGCTCTGGAGTGACTCTAGAAGATGGTAAGTTCGCCATGATGTACTCGGTCCCTATCGGCTTGACCTCGAAACACGTAACGCATTTTTGTAGTACCCCTTTTACCGCGTTTTTGCATGCTATTGGCCAATACTGAGTCCTTAAAGAAGTTATAACAGTTTGGCAGCCTGCGTGCAATAAACGCACGTGTTCATGCAATATAATTAAAGAAGTCGCTGATAAAATTATTGGATGGTTCTGATCGTACGGTAATGGTGCGTTTGCGAGACATCCGCCCACCCTGAGGAGACCTTCTGTATCGATGAATGGTGACAACGATAGCAATTTAGATTTTTTTGAAATTTGTCCTATTTCCCTAATTTCTCTTATCTCTGGTGAGAAATCTTGAGCCTAAGCGAGCTTTAAAAGGCAGGTACGCGCACGAGTCAATTCTTCGGGTTTGAGATTTCGAAGCTGTCGGTTGACCTTTTGCACTGCAAGGTTTCTAGAATAACGAAGACAGTACGCTGTCACTCTTATCCCACGAGTTAATGACGAATAACGATTGAGTAATGAGAAATCTAATTGGGACGTGACAACAAGTACACGTTCACATTTACGTTCTTCTGGCGCATCTTTTACATGTAAGGTTCGTTGAGGTAGCCACAGGTTTGAGTTTCGAGATAACCAGGTTGGCCTATTCCACCAAAGTTTGCAGTCACGCAGATCTTCCGGGTTGATATCTCTTAAAATGACGTCAGCTGGATTATCCTGTGACACCACGTGGCGCCAATGGTTGTTTGTCAAGTTTTGAATCTCACTGGTACGGTTTGCAACATAAGTTTTCCAGCGACTGGGCGAAGACTGGATCTAGTGCAGAGTGATTGTTGAGTCAGTCCAGAAGTAAGTTTCATAAATTTTCAAAGTCAGTGCTGTGCTTATAGATTCGACTAACTGTGCAAGTACCAGGGCAGCCTGAAGTTCAAGTCGTGGGAGAGAGATTTTTTTTAATGGGGCGACTCGCGATTTGGCACATAATAAATATACATCGTGCTTGCCATACCGATCGGTCGTTCTTAAATAAATGCACGCTCCATATGCAGCCTCTGATGCATCGCTGAATCCGTGCAGTTCTATGGTAGCCGGATTATCGCAAAGAACCCATCTTCTCACGGAAATTTCATTTAATCTAATTAATTGATTGCTGACATGATCCCAGATAGTGTGTAGATCTTGTGGCAGGGCTTCATCCCAATCAATCTGCAATTGCCACAATTTTTGAATAATTATCTTAGCCCTGACAACGACCGGTCCAACTAGACCTGAAGGGTCAAAGATTTGCGCCACCGTTGACAAAAGTGTCCTTTTTGTGATTCTTGTGAGACGAGTTTCTTGAATTAAGTAGCGTAATGTGTCAAGCGTAGAATTCCATAAAAGTCCAAGAAGTTTAGGGTCTTTATCACCCTGAATTAATTTTTTAGATGTTGCATCCTGATTGTTTGAAAGAACTCGAGGATCGTTGCATGTCCATTGACGTAATTCGAAACCAGCGGAATTCAAAAGTTGATTGAGTTCCTTTTTGAGTTGTTAAGCCCCTTTTATAGAGTCAACTCCTGTCGTTAGATCATCAACATAAAAGTCCCTGATGATGACATCACTAGTAATTGGAAAGTCCCTTTTATTTTCTTCTCCGATCTGCCTTAATGTTCGGGTTGCTAAAAATGATGCTGAGGTTGTTCCGTACGTCACTGTGGTAAGCCAAAAGTGCTGAATTTCTTGAAATGGGTCACGCCTTCATAAAATTCGCTGCAAATCTCGCTGGTCTGGAGTGATTCTAATCTGTCCATACATTTGAGTAATATCCGCAGAAAGCACAATTCGATGTTGACGGAATCTCAAGAGAATAGAAAAAAGGTCACTTTGAATGACAGGTCTGACGGATTGAACATCGTTAAGTGAGAGCCCGGATAAAGTCTTGGCGGAGCCATCAAACACTACACGGACTTTGGTCGTGGTACTGCTTTCCTTGAAAACCGCGTGATGTGGGAGATAAAAAATTTGTCCGTGTGAGTTTATTTGCTCCAGAGGTATTTTTTTCATATGTCCTTGCGCTTCATAATCATCCATGAATTCGATATAACTTTCCTTGAGTACTGGCTGCTTCCTGAGCTTCCGTTCAATCGAGATGAGACGTTTTTGTGCTATATCGAGTGAATTTCCGAGCTCTGATACTTTGGATTTTAAAGGGAGAGAGACAACGAGTCTTCCCTCATGATCACGTTCAGTTGTAGCTTGAAAATGCTGCTCACAATCGTTTTGTGAGTCTAGGTCTGGATACGGTTTTCTTGAAAAGATGTTTTCGATTTCCCAGAATCGCGCAAAGTCATTATGCAGCTGCTGGTAGGTAATAAGATTGCAACTTAACATTCGTTTGACCTTTGAAGATGGGAGTTCCATGGGACCGGCTACTATCCAACCTAATTGGGTCTTTTGAATAATCGGCTGATCCTCGTGTAGTACTCGCGGTAAATGATGTGCACTTAGATTGAATTGTTGCATTGATTCGATGTCGCAGTTCCTGAGTTGTTTTACCGACACCTGAAATTAAAGTGTCTTAGTCCGATACTGGCAATTTAAGACGTTGACACAATTCACGCGTTATGAGATTCACTTGGGAACATGAGTCGAGCAGCGCTCGACATTCATAGCGATTACCCTGACGATCTTTAATTCACACAATCGCAGTACCTAACATAACGTGATCACTGTCCTTTGAATTTGTTATAAGTGAGGCCTTGACTCCGAGTTCACTGTTTCGTTTCGAATTGAAACAAACGCGAAGACGTGATGCTTCTTGTATTCTAGACGGTATAGAAAGTTCATGTAATTTGTCACAGTTATAGAGTGCATTGTATCCTGTTTCTCGACAGTAGTCCTCTGAAGATATTTACAATGATTTTCCAAAAACTTCATAAGGTCCTTTAATGTAGGTTTCCTAGATATTGACAACAAATGTTTTTCCCATTCGCGATTTGTAAATTGGTCAAGCTTTGTTGTTAATAAATAAATAATCTCCCAAGTATCGGTTTGCTCGCCTAAAGATTTCAGTGCTAACAAGTGGTTACTCGTGTCGTCGATCAGCTGTCTTAAAGATACGCAAGACGGTTTCGTAATGGTCACTTATCCAAAAATTGTCACTTGTCCATCACTCGGTCATTAGAACTCTCACTATCTCTGTCCGATACACAAGTTCAGGTTCTGTTCTGTTTTGTCAATGTCCACTAGAGTTTCACTTCAAATCACAAATCACTTCACAGTTTAGTACCGAGTTAAGTTTAATTAAAAGTTCACTGCTAGTTAGAAAAAAATCCGGCTAAAAGGACCATGTTTTGTTTGTTAAAAGTTAATAACAATTACTTCTATCAAACTGTATTAAGTTCTGTACAAGTATTAAAACGCATGCAAAATAAATAAGTCCCGTGTTGGTATAATTGCATTTATTTCACACACTATAAAAATATAAGGATATAAAAACGTAACCAGTTTTCAAAAATCGGTGGTACAAAAGAAAACTGAAGGCTTCATGTCACGATGACAAAACAGTGACGAATTCGTCTTGTACCGAGCGCGTCTCTCAGAGTACTAGTCCTCCAGCCCCTTCTACCCCAGGCCCTTTCCAGGAACAGTGCCTGTTTTACCCTGTTGCCACTTCGTATTTTGAATTCATAAACATTTTGGAAATAAGTGGCAACGTTGTACTTATCAGAGAAGTGATCCTTAAGCAAGGATCACAGCAACAGACGGGTAATTGTACCTCGGCTAAACAATAATAATGACAATAATAATGAGTGCTTTCTGTTGATTTCCCTTGCTTAAGGAAAACTTTAATAAGGTTCTGGATTTGAGAAAGTTGACAAAAAAAAAAGGAAAGAGACCAAAGGCTAAATAATGTACTTCCAATTTCTAAAATAAAAATATCCTTTAGTATAGTTTAAACAAAGATTGTAGAAAATCGATTTCCTATATCTTAAATTTGATGTGCACGATTGTAGTATTCTCAATTTAAACTGCAAAAATAAAGCGGAAAAATAATGATTGGTCAAAACATCTGAAAAGCAAATTACTAATATCTTTGCAAACATGTATTCAAAATTATTTTAACATTTAGTATACGATATGTAATTATATTTCACTTAGTCTTACGGACAATGAATTAAAATCTTTTGAAAAAGAGATAGGCTCCAGCTAATTATAAACAATTTAAATAATGTTTGTTAAGGCCTATATCGCTTTTTTGGTGTTACAAAATTTGTTATTATAAAAAAATTTCCGTCATGTTTCAACCTGTATTTAAGGTTCTTTTCAAGGCTTATTCTAAAAGGAAAATACAAATGGTAAATAATAAATTGAAAATTACTTAATTTGTATGTGCTTTTTAGTCATTGTTGTTTACTTAGTATGGAGATAAAAGAAAAATCGATGAAGACCACGTTGAAATTGGGATTAATTTGTTTATCATTGTTATTGTTTGGGAGTTTTTTTATGAGAAAAACAGAAGTTAAATGACCAGGATATGCATTGTAAAATTTAAAATTAGTTTGTAAATTAATAACGTATCATTAACGATATAAACTAAAAAATCTCATCTGAAACAGAAATTATTTATGAAATAGTTAGGTTATTAATTTCGAAATTTTGTATTTAGTATTTAGACAAAGTTATTATGAACTTACAGGAAAACATCATTGTGATTATGCTGTTTTTTATTGCATTCTTGAACGTGAGCCAAATTTAGACAAACGCCTTCTTTATAAAATGATTGATATTCAACTCGACAATAATACAGTTAATTTTAGAACAGACATTCAAGGTCTCAGCAATATTTACAATAAACTCATTTTCAATATTCAAATTTCAAAATAGAAGTAAGATTTCAACTCGATTGGAATATTACGCGGTCTTTCTTTAGTTAAGTATATAAAACCATACTTAACCTAACCTCTGAATTAGCTATTAATATGTTAGTATCGCTGTAACTGTCTTGAGCAATCAACCTGGCGAGAAATTCGTCATCAGTACTACAAAAAATGTAATAAAAAACAGAGTAATGACAAGGATGTTTTCATGTAAGTTCATAATAACTTTGATCCAAATACTAAATAAAAAATTTCAAAATTAATAACATAACTCTTTCATAAATAATTTCTGTTTCAGATGAGATTTTTTAGGTTATACCACCTACCTTATAATTCGTGGCATGAAATAATATTTTTTATGTTTTTAAAATTTTAAAGATCGACCATCAAACGTGTCATTTTTAACATTTAGATCTGCATACCGTAAGGGTAGTTTTTAGGGTATCTGCTAAAAAATTTTACCTACCCTATCAGTCGTGGGATAAAAAATATATTTTGTCTTTTTAAAGTTTCAAATATAGACAATCAACCTTGTATTTGGTATGTCTGAATAATGTGCCGTATGTAAAGGTAGTTGATCCTCTAAAATATAAGAACAATATACAATAAAATACAAAGTACCAACTTCGTTTTAATAATATAGAAAATGGTACTTTACTGTACTTTTGGTTGTAATTTATTGTATTTATTTGTGGATTTCTATAGAAATGATGTTCGTTTTTTTTACTTTTTTGTAAGAAATTTTCCGCCAGGGTTGCTAAAGAATTTTTTTTCAATATTCCTTGTGGTTCCCAACTTAAAATTTTTTTTCTGATTCATTGTATATTTTTATTCATTTGTACGAAGAATGTCCAACAATTTCTTCAATCTTTACAAAAATGTTTCCAGGTACAATTATGCTCTTGGGTGCGCAAAAAAGTTTTGAGCTTTAGATTTCATACAACTGAAAAAACAATTTAAATTTCTTACATCTTCCCGCTAGTTTCCTGTTTTAAAACTTTCACAGTTGGCGTCCTGAAATGCTATACGGTTTGGCGTTTGATGCACCTAACCACAAATAACAGTAGTGT
>NC_046664.1:14945017-14947581 GCF_010883055.1 Belonocnema kinseyi | reverse complement strand
ACTTTTCTGAAGGATTAAAAAAACTTGAAAAGCGATTGACCAAGTGTATAGAGCTCCAAGGAGATTATGTTGAAAAATAATAAAAAATTTACCGAAAAAAAATTGTTTTTATACTTCATTCTAAGGACTTATTAAACTACCCTCGTATCTAACTTATTTTTAACTTGGTTAAGACAGAAAAGGGTAGTTAATTCGATCGCTTAATTTGCTATCAATCTTATTGCAAAATATATTGTCTAAAGAAGTAAAATGTAATAACTATTACTATTATTGAATTGTAGAATCACAATGTGAAATTACACGTTTCGAGATTACAATGATGCAAATAAAAAAAAAATAAAAATCAGCGCAAAAATTAATAACTGCTTCCAATTTTGAAATAATGCAAGGTACACATTAAATTTAATTTTTATATTAAACAATTGTACAGGAAACTAACAGCTCGATAATTGGCAAAGTAATTTCGTTATCAGAATTTCCTTGGTATATTGTTTCTTCTACAAAACTCGATTTAAACAAAAAAAATAAAGTGGTACTCTGACTATATTGTTTTCTGAAAAACATTTGGACCCAACCCTTTAGAAAAATTGAAGGCTCGGTTCAAACCCGAAACCCTCCAGAATCCCTTAATATTATTTAATACAATCACGAGATACGTGATGAGCATTATCAGGAGTGATACTCCATACTTTCATGAAATTCTAGTTAAATCAATAAGGCAAGTGACAAAAACAGATGTTTTCATAATATTGATTTTATTGGATGGCATAGTGTAATTGGTATAATGAATAGCCACTTACGAAATTTTTTTAGTGTAAAAATTCATAAGAAAATTTGATAATTGACATTTTTCAAGATTAACAATACTGTAAAAAAACAATAATCAGTCATGACGACATAGTTATTAGCATAGGTCTATCATTGTATGATTGTAAGATGGGCTACTGAAAATTGGTAAAATGCAGTTATTGGTTACCTCTTGAGCCTCATCATGTTATAGATTTTTTTATTTTTTTTTTTCACGAGAGCTGGTGAAAAATGTTTTATCAACACACCGAGAAGGGTCCGCCATTCTAGGTAATTTCGGCACACTGAAAGCGTCACTACATCAATCTCAATATATATAAATAGAAACCGAGATCTTAATTTGATTATTGTAGTAACGCTATCAACGACTCACGAAAAAACACCACCCTTTCTCCTTGGTATTATTCCACCCGGTTCCTTCTTGTTCACCTTCTGTCTTCTACTGGGCTTCTTTTTGGACTAGGTCTTTCTCGGACCAGTCCATTCATGATGTACGCATCATCCTCAAGAGCACGACAATGTCGCGCAACGGGATCATCGGCCTTCAACATCATGGCTGGAGCCCGTCGTTTACTTTATTATTTTGGAGGCCTTCTCGATAGGGCTGCCTTCCTGAACGACAAAAGTTTCATAGACCACGGAAGATAGTCAATCCGGGGCCTTTCCCTACCTGTGGTGCAGAGGAAGCACTGGAGAATGCTGAAGCACTCCGCATACTTGTGACCTTCCATGCCGTACCTCCAGCATTCTTTGTTCCTATCTGGACCCTTGCCAATAGCTACCTTACGAAACAGGACCTCTAGTCACCGCCGTGGACATCTAGGCACGGGACTAATAGATGCGGGACATCTAATCGCAGACAATTTAGTCGCCGGGACATCTTGTCGCGATTACATCTAATCGCTATATTTTGATTATATATTGATGATTATATGATAGATATTAGGTGCGCAAAAAAGTTCTGAGCTTTTGTTTACAAAATTAAACATTTATTAAAAAGCAAACAAGAAGATATTAAGTTTCCAAATAGTCTCCATTTGCATTAATGACCTTTTGCCATCTTTCAGGTAACTTGCGAATCCCTTTACGATAAAAGCTCACCGGCTTCGAAGCGATGAAATCATCAATGCATTGAGGTATCTCTTCAAGTTTCTTGAAATGCCTACCATCCAAATAATGCTGTAGCGACCTGAATAGGTGATAATCGAAAGGTGCCATATCTGGGCTATACGCCGCGTGTGGGAGAAGTTCCGAGCCTAACGTAAAGATATATTCCTTAGTTGTTTTTGCAACATCTGGTCGAGCATTATCGTGAAGCAGGAGCACTTCACGACTTCCTTGGCCAGTAAATAGCCTCTTTTCTTCTAAAATATCGCTCAAGTTGGTCAATTGTTGTTTATAACGTTCTGCCGTGATTGTTTCACCCGGCTGTAATAACTCGTAATATAATATGCCTTTCCAGTCCCATCAGATGCAGAGCAAAACTTTTTTAGGCTTCGGCACCGATGTCGAAGGTTGACCAGGGTCAATCCACGATTTCCTACGCTTGGGGTTATCGTAAAGAATCCACTTTTCATCGCCCGTAATAATTTTGTGTAAAAAATCTTTTTTTCGGAATTTTGAAAGCAAAGCGAGTGCGGTGTCATACCGCCTACTTTTGTTGTCTTCGGTCAGTTTGTGCGGAACCCATCTACCTTCCTTCTGAACCTTTCCCATCGCATGTAATCGTACAGAAACTGCTTGCCGCGTAACACCAA